>NW_019416310.1:413313-630947 GCF_000390285.2 Anoplophora glabripennis
AAAATACCAGCAAAGAATGTCCCCCTTTAATCTAAAATCGACGGGTCTGAGCGTTTTTCTACAATCTTGACGCAGTTCCTGAAAATGGCTCTGTTTCGTTTTCATTTGGCCATCCTGTATGTTTTGTTCAGGCTAGAAGATAAATGACAATACATTGGAAATAAGGGAAAAAAGCACATTTTTATCTCGCATGTTTATCTTACGTTTTCTAAATTTTGAAAAGGCAAAGGTTTTCGAAATATAAATTGTAGGTATTTATTGTGTAATCGAGAAGTATTATCTAATTTTTCACTATGATATTTCTGATTATGCAAAACTAAATCTACGTAATCAACATCTTGACTTGATTGTTGGCGTAAGGAGTAATTTGAACAAAAATTTTCCTTTTTCAGTGTGGAAAAAATACCCAATTAAATAAATACACTAATAAAAATGCCACAGAAAAATAATTAATTACATGTTAATAGTTAAGTTTAAACGGGTTTTACATTAGAAACATACTTTTATAGTAATTTTCTGCACTTTAATTTTTTGCCTCAAAAGAAAATTTGATGCAACTTGCTCATTATAGGCAATATCTGGCAAAATATATTTTGATTAGGTCATTATATTAAGATCTACCAAGTTTAAAAATATACCTAGTGATCTAGTCTATTAGTGCTGGATAAAAAAATTGTCTGAATGAAAATTATAGGCGATCAAAAATAATTTTCATATATGCAGGGTGATGTATGAAAGCGTGGAAATAAAAAATGTTTATTTTTTATGAGGAACACCCTCTGAATTTTTGTTTATTTGAATTTGAAGTTCAATTTTGTGCAAATACCATTACATTTGGATCCAAATATTTGACAGGGCGAAAGACTAAAGCTAGCCAGACAGATCTGTGGGAAGAGTTTCATTATTTTGTAAAGGGTATTTTTATGCCAACTTTCAAACAATATTTTCTCAGATTTTAAGAGTACAACACTATGTATGTACACTTCTTAATTTTATTTAAAAACTAGTGAAAATTAACATTTTTGCATTTTTTGCTCTATTTTTAAAGGTATAAGTAGCTAAGTAAAGTAAATTCAAAAAATGTTTCTAAAGACTCTTATCAAATGAAGTCAAACAAACAAATTCAAACAAACAAAAATACAGAGAATGCATAAGTATTCAGATTAATACGATTTTTTTTAATTTGATCGAATTCGCTTTAAAATAGGGTGAAAAAATACGAGTGCTAATAATTTATACATATTTTTTAAAAAGAAATTTATTTTGTGTCTTGAATAATAACAGAGCTGTTGTGGTTTAACACACAACCCTGTATGTTCTACAGTTCTAAGAAGTAGATACATTTCATTATACAAAATCTACATGAAGTGCCACCATGCCTTCATTAAAAATCCAAAATTCCCACCTACGTCATAGTTTGTATAACGGGTATTAAACATTAGGTATGCCAATATAACAATTTACAAAAGGATGTTCTAAAATTTCCGATAAAGTAAACGTAAATACATTCGATACATTCTGAAAAATTATATCCGAAATATTCCCTGAAGTCAATATGCCACTAATCCAGCTTTTGTTCGTCAAATTGTATAATTCGAAATGTACGTAAAATATATACAAAAGAAAAAGTTTCAAGTTCGTGGGTCTAATAATAAACCCCAACAGGCATCTTAATTGATACGGAATGTGTTTAGGTTAACTAAGGTCGTACGATGTTCTCGTATTTTTATTTATACCGGGATCAACGGATCCAACAAAGCGATCCTTGGGCATTATTTACGCTGAAATCGTTTATGAGAGTGGCATGCGGGTCATACATCTCTCAAGTCAAACGTGTCTAAACAAGAAAGTTTATTGCATAATTTTTCCTACCAAAAATATTTGGAGTGGCTATTTATTCGCCCTTGGGAAAGTTCCTTGCAATTATTTATGAATACTGAAATGTTTGTTATTGGAAGAAGGCGCTCTGAAAAACAGGATGGGAATATATTTTTGGGCCAACGTTTCATTGATGCTTTCTATACAGGGTGTATTTTAACTTGAGCAGTCTGCTCTTTTATCGGGTCTTGTCAAAATGCTTTTGTGAACCAGTGTCGAGATAAATTGAGGGAAATTGAAGGACTACTTTTTATACAAAGATTAACTAAGTGTTACGTTATTGCGGTTATGACGTCACGTGGAGATTAAATAGCGGCTTGTGGATATTGTCCGTGCTGGACTGACAGGCAGTGCCGTTAATACTGCTAACCCATATTTATAGCTTAACTTTCATATTGTGTGCGTCCTAAAGTGGTGCAAATTTCATATTTCTGTTACGTGTGTTTGTGATTGATCTACAAGGTGTCTCTAAAGGGCTGTAACGGAGCTACAGGGTGTCAAAATTGAAACATTTTTTTTAATGTCTCGACTATTTCGAGCTAATTTCGTGATATTTCGTATCCGGGTTTTTTTTGGTATGAAAAATTCGAATTTATCGACGATTTCATTGTATTATCTAGAGAGCGCCACAAACGCCAATTAGGACGCATTTAAACTGCTAAAACTTGTTTGTGCCACGGTTGTGCCATTTTGGGCTGGAAAAATATTTTCCCCCAACTTTTCTGCTTAAAAAAAGGAATACTTATCTCTAAAGCCAACCGTTGAGCATTGAAGCATTGAAATTTGTAAATGCATAAAAAAATTTGTTTAAAAGTTATTCGGGAGACATATCGCTCTTTTCAAAAACTCGAAAACTTTCAGAGTTACTTCTGAGGATGAGAGCGATATGTCTCTCGAAACATCAAGAAACCTAAACCAAGCGACGCGACGTAGCAATCAACCCGGAAATTGTTCTACCAAGCTATGTTTATATTATATTAGATTTAAAACAAAAGTTGACTTATTTTTTACAATTTTTGTCTGCTTTACGTAAGATACTTAAAAATTGCGTCTCCTTATTTAGCATTTAGGGTTACCATTATTAATAAAAATTATTCCGTAAGCAGTTAATAAAAATAAATATATTGACTTTGACATTGATAAGAAAATATCCATGATAATTATATGGTACGTAAGATAGTTACAAATTGCGGTGTTTTTTTAATTACAAAATATGATTATTGTTCTTTCCTGACTAAATCCCGTACTTAAGCATTTCTTGAGTTCTCGGACAACATGGTTAAATACAGTTTTTAACGAAAACAAAAATAAAGGCACTTTACTTAGAGAAAATTTCACATTTAAAAATTTTTGGGATACTCTGTATGCTTTATTACATATAGTATACAGGGTGGTCCTTAAGTAATTGTACATACAGGGTCGGAAAGTCCCCATGGTTCATCGGCCGTTACATGAGAGCGATAAAGAAAGTCATAGAAATCCGTGCGATAGAGAAAGATGGCTATAATGAAGTCGTCTAATAGTCACCGCCCATTTCGCCCTTCCACAAATAAGATCCACATCTTATTTGTGGAAGGGCGAAATGTATACTTGTTAACAACCTCTAAACTTAACGGTTTTTGGAGATAATCGAATTTTAACAATCGGCTGCATAATTCTTCTTTATACGAGAAATATTAACGTAGAAGATACGCTTATCATGTTTTTACATCAACAGGATGAATATTAACGTAATAGTAGGAGTTGACATCAACATTTAAAAAATTAAATAAAAGCAGTTAAATAATAAGTTTAATAATCATAATTAGAAGTGAATTTTACACATATTAAGAAAAGAAAAAACTAAGCTGACTAACATTACAAGTTTAATAATGTCAAAGTAAGTGTTCGATATGTCCACCATTCTCTTCGATGCGTTCCATACGTTCCATAAAAGATGGCCTCATATTAAATAACATGATTGGTCCAAAAGAAACTGCAATTGCATTTATTTCTTCCCAAAGTTGGTTGCAAGTATTTATGGGACTTTTATAAACAAGTTGTTTCATTGCGCCCCATACGCCAAAATCGAGAGGATTAAAGTCTGGGCTACGTGCTGGCCAAGGGAAATGACTACCACGGCCAATTCAGCGTTCAGGAAACTTGGTATTTAAATATGTTCTGACTTCTCTCATAAAATGAGGAGATGCACCATCTTGTATAATCCACATATTTTGCCTGAAATTTAGTGGCAATTCGTCCAAAAGATCAATGAAGTCATTTTGTAAAAAATGTATGTAGTTCTCACCATTCAAAGTATGCGGGAAATCGTATGGCCCTAAAAAATGATCACCAATGATCCCACACCATACATTTATTTTGAATTCGTGTTGAAAATGTCTTTCTATTTTAAAATGAGGATTTTCAATTTCCCAGATATGATTATTTCTTAAATTAAAAATACCACGGCGGCTAAATGTTGCCTCGTCCGTAAATAATATTTTATTAATAAAGGTAGGTGGGGTAAAGATTTTGCCTATTTCGGATATCACTTGCAAATTGGTATCTTAATGGTAGATCTGCTGGCAATAAATTTTGCACAGGAGTAAAATGGTGGGGGTGATATTTATCGATGTTTAGTCTTTTTAAAACTGAAGTTTTACTGATTCCAAAGCTGAAAATAACCTTCTTGTACTAACTTGATCATCTGCAACGTGAACCAATTTCATCTTGATCAGGCGTAATGATTCTCGGTCGGCCTAAATTATCACGTTTAGGACGAAATGAACCACTTTCTCCTAAATTCCTAAATAGATTTTCAAATGTTTGGTGATTAGGTTGCAGCCTGTTTGGATATCTTCTAAAATATTCCCATTTCGCAGCACGTCCACTGAAATATTGCTGGCAGTAAATATGTAGTAACATTATCTCTCATTTCTGTATTAGAAAAATTATTGTCTCGGCATTTTCTGCTATTCCTTAATTATCTGAAATATTCAATTAAAACTTTTTCAAACGTCATAGATTATGAAAACAAGAATGTTTAGCTGTTAAAATCATTCGTGACTTCCGTCTACTACGTTACTATTTCTCGTAATGAATTAAAGAATTATGCAGCCGATTTTTAAAATTCGATTATCTCGAAAGCCGTTAAGTTTAGAGGTTGTTAACAAGTATACATTTTTGTTCTTACAATGCCGTGCTTTTAATATTTTTTTCCAAAGAGGGCTACCTTGATGGGCAAAAAAGTTTAGTGTACATTTATGCCACACATGTGGCTTATGTGGCGCCCTCTAAATGATACATTAAATTAGATACCGAATTATGAAATGAAATTTCACTTTTAACACCCTGTATCTTCTTATTATCAATGTTTTATTAAGGCAAGTTGGCTCAAATCGTAATATTTTAAAGTCGCAAATCTATCATGCTTTTATATACAATTACTTAAGGACCACCCTGTATAAGTAAAACTTTTTGTCAAGAAAAACTTTTTCTCTAAATATCAACACTAAAAAAGTTGACAAGGTGCGGTACCCCATCCGGGAACACACTGTATATCTTCAATGGTTCCGAAATAATTTTAAAATACCGTGTTCAAATCTTTAAAGAATTGTAGAGCGCTTTGAAAATGTAACTTTTGTTCTTTTATACTTATTAGATAAAGCTTGTTGCAACATCGTCTTTACACAATCAATTAATAAATCAAAAATACAAAAAAGCCATAGACACAGAAATGTTAGATTTTTTGGTAACCATACCAGTTGTACCTTTAGAAAAATTATAATTATTATTTGCATGTCCAAAATATATCTGTGAACACCTGATTATTTTATTAATAGGAAAACAAACAATTCTGACCAATAATCATGGATTTATTTCTTAGGACACACCCCATTAATTACCCCCCGTTTCAACGTCAAAATTTATCATTTATATAACTGCTACTGAGAGATTAAACCCTATTATATTTCGTGTTTGTTCTGTAATGTGATTGTTATCAATAATATACTACGACAGTTTATCTTGTGGGGCATTTTAATAAACAGTAGTGCACTTAAATAATTTAAAAAATCCTAGATTGTGGGTATGTTATTTTTTATGTTGTAGTAGTAATTCGTGCAAAAGGTCATTTTAAGTTATTTTTAAAAGAGAATATTCATTTGTTGATATATCCTGTATACTAAGTGGTGATTACAAGAAAAATAATATAAACAAAACAGTTCGAGATGAAGGCATCAAATGATGAATCTTTTGATCACTTTGACGCTCTTATAAACCCAAAAACGATTCGCAACTGACAACCTCCGTCGAACGTCAATGCAGTTTCTTAAATATAAACAGGATACATGGAAATAACAGTATTTAAAAAATAAGAGGTCCCGTACCACGAATAAAACTTTTGATCTAATTTTAACGTCTAAAATATTATTTAATGCGGGTCCCTTTCATAAATCATTTTTCGGATATCCTGCTGAGAAATTTTAACCGTGGAATTCCTTCTAAATAAACCTGGTACGCATGAGATATGGCGTCAAACGAATTTGGATGGCAAATGTAAATTAAAATTATTTTTCGGTCGCTTTCCGATACGTAATATATAACAAGATTTCGCACATTGGACTAGCCCGTGATCATAAATCTATAAAAGCATTATAACTGAGCGAATTAGTTTAGCTATTTCAGTTTCCTTGCCAAAATGTGTTTATTCTGATTTAGTCGCGCAAAGTATCACTCGTGGAATGTTTTTTAAATATTTTCATCTAAAAAATGAATGAAAATGCATAGTAAACACTTACTTGATGATTCTTTGCAATTCAAATTAATCTGCATCTTACTCTTATTTTATTACTCTTCAGTTGATTGTCAGTTTGACAGCTGGTAGAATCTCGAGTCTAATAAAAGTCCGTGATAAATGATATAATTTTGTATATTTCCTTTATACTCACATCTTTATTTTACTTTGAATTAAGTTTTTGAATGAAACCGCACTTCTTACTACAATGACAAAAATAACAATAGTTTCGGTCGCCTAGCAATATCAAATTTTTAGTAGTTTCCCATTCGAAATTTATTATGACATTTCAATTCGCATTTTTTTATTTGTAAAATTACGAATTGAAAAACAAGTAAGTTAAAACGTTTTATTGTATAAACGAGTGCTTATACCAGCACTATGTAACATCGTTCGTGTGAAGTAATGTGAATATTTGAAATACTAAACAGACGGGCACAAAATTGTATTATATTTGTTTAAATCGTAATTGTACTTCATTATCACTTTACCCATGCTTTGATATTTGCAGGTTTTTCAAGCTATGGCTTTGGAAACTGGAAGAAACCCTAACGAAAATTTGGTTTACAACGGGGAATATTCCAGCCTCGTCGAAAATGGACAGATTCTTCTACTGGACGAGCCCTTGATGATTTATACGCAAGAAAATATCCAAAGTGACTGTGCCATAGTCTTAGATCCTATCAATAACGCAAACAATCAAAACTTGAATTTACCGGAAATCATTTTCGATGGTAATTACTATCAGTTCGAAAACCTGCAGAATGGTAACGTCCAAAATGATTATGGTATACAAGAAAATTATCAATACATAAATGAGAGGCAGCAAGTCGACGACGGCCTTGCAGTTTTGGAAATTTTGTGTAATAATAAAACAGCCCTCGACCAACCTGAATTTATTGACATTAACAAATTGTCGGAACTGAATCCTTTTGAAAATACGAAGAACGTCGATGTACTCTGTATCAGTGATGACGATGACGTCGTGTTTGTTAAGGAGTATAGGGAAGATAAAACTAAGGGCGCAGATGAGGAAGTGAACGTAGTAGAGAAAAGAAAGGAAATTGACGTTTCGCCCAACAAAGATAATAGAATAAGACGGAACCCCGTCAGAAAAGCCAGGATAA
Source organism: Anoplophora glabripennis (assembly GCF_000390285.2). Lineage (NCBI taxonomy): Eukaryota > Metazoa > Arthropoda > Insecta > Coleoptera > Cerambycidae > Anoplophora > Anoplophora glabripennis. The sequence continues at coordinate 421,093 of NW_019416310.1, forward strand.
ATTCCAAAAAATTGTCTAAAGAACATATCTTAGAGGAAGATTTCGCCTTGCTCGACACTAGTGATGAGGAGAAGAAAGAAGAACAAAAAGAAAATAAGGTAAATATCGTACATTTAAAAATAGTTTATACGAAATACAAATCATACAATCTCTCCGATAATCTATGGAGGAAATAATAAAAATTTGACAGTTATTGACAGTACTTTTAAAAACGAACTGATTTTTGTCGAAATAAGTAATATTTAAAAATGATACATTTATTTTTATTGGTCTTTTTGTAGTTAATTGTAAATTGAAGTTGACAACACAAATAATCATACTATTAAAAATAAGTCAATATTATTTAAAAACGGTATTGAGCAACTGTTTGAAAATGTTGCAATACAAGGTGTTCGCAAAAATCAATATACAGAGAGTTTTTTAAGTCCATTGGAATTTATAAATAAACATTATATCATATTTTTTCCAATACCTCTGTAAATGTTCTGAAGTAGTTTGATGAAACCTAGGCTAATAATAATAATTAAGACAAAAATTAACTTATTTTGTATTCAGTGAATCACTCGTCGCTAAAAACCTTGGAATTTCGACGCCACTGAGTATTGGAAATTGGATAAGTGCAATTTCTAATTTTCAAAAAATGTGTCTTCAATGTTATTTGGTAAAAGTAAACAAACCATTTTCAAGTTATTTTTGTGTAATTTAAAAGAAGCTTGTTGAATAAGTAAAAAAATAACTAAACTAAATTTTTTCACAAAAAATACAAGGTGTTCTCACTAAAAGCAGCCAATTTTGTCTCATATATTTTTTTCTTAAACTCGCATTTGTCCGGAATTTTGTGCTCATTTAAATAATGGATTAAAAAAACTGATTCACTTTTTTTAAAAAAAAAATTAGCCTAAATACTAACACCAATTGATTCTGCAAACATTTTGAGAAATATTTTTGTAAAACTTCGACACTTTATTTCGAAAATCAATAACTTTGAACTGGTCGTTTCTTGAGATTTTCTAAATGATACAAGGCATAACATCCTCAATTATTTATGATATGAACTTAGAAAACACCCTGTATAGAGATAAGTGTTAGTGACATGTTTCAATTACAATTAAGTACTAAATTATGTAATATTAATTAAGTAGCTACCCACTCCAAGAGGAAAAGTTTAAAATCCGTCTTGATCGCATTACCTGTGTCAAATAGATTCAGTTGTTCTAGGTACCCAATAAAAAACCTCCACCGCCAACTGAAACTTTCAAACAATGGCCTGTCAACGCACACGAACGGCCCGAATACAATACCGAAACGAAAAAAATCGAAGCTTTCGATTATACCATAAGAGAGATCCAGAAGAAAGCTCCCAATAAGAAACCGAGACTAGAAACAGTGCCAGTACGAAGGAAATCCAAGAAGAAATATTTCACTAGAAAGCGCAAACCTCGAGTTGTTGAAGTTAAAAAGATTCCAATTACCGAGTTGAAGCCTTTAGTCAACTCCACCACTGAAATGCTGAAAGCTTTTTTTGAAAGCTGCAAAGAAGCAAAAGGGATAATTAATTCTGATAGTATAAACACAGAGAAATGCAATTTGGAAAATCGTTTAGAGGTTTTCAAAAATCAAATTATCCTGTTTTCCTTAGTCAACGAAATGAATCAAGACGAGGTTGCGAAGAAACTGGATGAAGGTTGTTTTACTGAAAATGAAACCAAAGATTGATGTGTCGATATTTTTTAGTACCTACTTAAAGTATTTATTCCAAGTGCAAATTGTTTTAGGTAAGAATGTGATGCCTTAGATTAGTGGACTTGTTCTTTGTGATATGTTAGTTTAATCATCTTTCTCAAAGAAAGTTAGTTTTAATAATATTTTTGTAATGTCTATTTTATAGAAGATTTCACACTGTTCTTAAATAAAAATATATTTGCAGATTTGATAAGTGTATTTTTTTATTCAGAAAAGAATTAATTGACTAGAAATAACATCTATTACAGCTCTATGCCTAGTAGGAGGTTTTGTTCTTCTTATTGACCTTAGCAATGATGAGGCCCTCAGTATTGATACCACAGTATATAAAAAACATGCAACATATAAAAATAAATAAGTACAAGCAGAAAATAGCCATTATGGCTAATTGATGACGTCAGTCGGATGACGGGTCACTCGTGGTCATGGACACTGTGGTCTCTTTCCGGTATTGCTTGTCTTTGCTGCGGCCCCTCTTGGTTTTGTCCCTTTTGGGTTCTTCCTCCAGGAAGGTCACGTCGCTCTCGCTCTCCTCAGACAGAGCGTCCTCCAGCTTTCGTCTTCCTCTCGTGTCTCTGTCGGTGCGTTTTAGCTTCTGCTTGAACATCTGCCTGGTCTCGTCGGGATCGGCGGATTCGCGACTGCTTCTCGTGGACCGTTTGGACTGAGATTTCTGGAGGTTGTTTCTTATGCTGGTGTGGGAACTAGCTGTGGAATAGCCGGTGTCTTTCCGTGAATTCTTTACTTTCCTGGAAAAAATATAGAAAAATAGTTTTACACAAGGCTGTCCTGCTTAAGGACTAGCCACCTCGATACAAATAACTATAATGGTCACTAATTAAAAAGATCCGAGGTGGCTGATTCTTAAATACCTTGTATACTGCCGGCCCTTTGAAAGTGGACGATTTATTTTTCTAATGTGATGTGGTCTACTTATTATGACTAGTTTCTATGTCAGTGTCATTAGTAATTTGCTTGGTAATTCAAGATGCCGCGTTTAACGGAACCTGAGAAAGTGAGAGCTATAACTTTACTTCAAAATGATTGGTCATTGCGGATGATCTGCATGTATGCAAGAACAGCATATTTAAACTCAAAGAAAAATGGATTGCGGAGAGTCACGTACGTTATGTTCACGGAGGTGGACGTCGAAAAGTAAGCACCACCTAAGAATAAATCCTTTTGACATGGCAGTAGCGGCTTCCTTTGAGACGAATTTTCCTGGATCAGTGCGAACTGCAAGGAAGCGGGTGAAAGATTCGGAGCTGAAGAATTATGTGGCCGCAAATACAGTTGCTTTGACTCCCCAGTATAAATAACAGATGTTAGGGTTCTCAAGACAATTTGTAAGAAGCCCAGACAACTTGTGGGAGAATATTATATTTTCGGACGAAAAAAGTTTTCAGTCTTACTCCCATGCTTCTGTCCGTGTCTACCCACCAGAGATTATGAGGTATTCGGAGCCTTATGTGAAACCCACACAGCGCAGCGATAGGTTCTCCATTAACGTTTGGGCTTGGATAAGCTGCCAAAGTCCTGGTGTTTGTTGTGACCATGCTGTATCCTCAGAATTTCACTTTCAAGCAGAATAATTGTGCAATTCACACCTCAAGAGTTGCGTTAGAATGGTTCATTGATAAGAACATCGATGTTTTACCTTGGCCCAAAGTCCTGAGGATATATGGTGAAAAAAATTTACGACAGAATCATCCGTCCAGTTAACGTCGAAGAACTTTGGGAGGCAATTGAAAACGCATAGGATAACATCACAGGATTATAACAAGAACATTAATTTTATCAATGCCATGTAGATTGCAGTGTTATAGACAAAAATGGTGCTAGGGCAAAATACTAACTACGAATCGCGTTTTTTTGACGACGAAAAGTGTTTCATTTCTATATCTTGTTGACTGCGAATGAATGGCCGTTAGAATGTATAATATATTTCAGTATTGGGAAAATAAATAACTTGCTACCTAATTTGGATTTGTTTTGCTCACTAGAACTAGTATGATAGACACACATTAAATTTGACATAATGACAGCCGATTTGAACCTCACATTTTCAAGTCAGCTTCACAAAGGCCAATTATAGACAATTTGCTTATAAGAGTCGTCCACTTTCAAAGGGCACTGTACACACTTGTGATAGAAATTGTTTCTTCCTGGATGTTGTGAACAAATATTGAGAATATGAAAGCTTTTCACAATCAGAGAACAGAATTTCAGAGAATTTAAGAGATTTTACGAAATTTTGATCTGCTTAGAGTTGGGAAGCGTTACAAAAATACGAGATCTCAAAAAGATTAAAGATTTCAAAGATTCTGGTAAAATTAATGATTATATCAGACAATAATCAATATATTTTAATTTGATGAAATTTCAATGAAATTCAAAAGTGGGATGTTACACTAATGGGACCCATATCAGTCCATGTGATTTGAACCTCGAGAAATTAAGTCCGCCACCAGTTCTTTTAAATTTATTAATAGTCACTCCTGTAACGCGGAAACATGTAACGAATCATATTTGTGAGGCTCATTGCATAGTTTCGGTATACAAAGACTCATTCAAAGTTTACAACCCTTCAAGGCTACACCAATATCATAGAACCGCTCTTAAAACTAAAAAATCAAGGAGATTTATGCTCACTACACAGCAAAGAAGTGAGTGATGCGAGCTTATTTTTAATAGAACTCCTAAGTTCCTAACCCACAGAGATTATATACAGCAAAATCCACTCAATAACAAAAACAAAATCAGTCCTGTAATCCACATTATTGATCGATACAGGAATCCCCTACCCTCCATGGTTTACCTGAAACCTTTGAGGACAGCTGAGAATGTGTCGAGAACATCGACAAAACTACACCTTAGAGCTGCAGTACCTTAATACAGTGGATGTTAGTCATTGTTTTTGCTTTCTTGCCTTTTGCTCTCTTTTATCTTGGAACAATGTATGTGGGAAAGTAAGAACAAGTATGGAAGAAATATGTTTTTTTACACAAAAAGCATAACAGAATTCGAAATGTTGAAAATGTTTATAAACTTTAAAGATTCTGGTGAAATTACATGATAAGTAATGATGAATAGATTCCAATGATTCCATGAAGATTCAAATATTTGAGACGATTATGAACCAGAATTACTCGGATGGATAAAACTGGGAGGCCCCGATTTTAACCCAATTGTTTTCATGCGACCTTTTTCCATTCATTTAAATGTTTAAACATTAAGGCTTTTTGATATTTGTGCTTTTACACAATAAGCTTAACAAAAAGAATCGGAATATCGGAAAGATTTATGGATTTGAAAGATTCTGGTAATAATTGGAAGCAATCATCACGAAATTCGAATGATTCTATGAAATTTTAAAGATATTAAGATGACTACTATAAACCGTAATCGTTCAGGGACGGGTAAAATTAAATTTTGACTAATTTTTCTTGAACTGATATTTTTTCACTCATTTAAAACCATATCTTAGAATTTGGACATTTTACATAGAAACAAAATAATTCGGAATAACAAAAATTTACAGATTTAAAAAATTCGAATTCTGAACCATAATAATTCGGAAACGAGGAGATTAGGTAAAACCATTTGACCCATTTTTTTTTCATTTATTTAAAACTAGAACTTAAGAATTTCAGTTTTCTACACAACAAGAGTAACAAAATATTTAGAATATCTAAAAAATTTCAAAGAAGCAGGTCAAATTACGTGATGAATTAAAGCGATCATTAAAACTGAGAGGCCTGTTTTGTGTACCATTTTCACTTTAAAATCAAAACTTCAATTGGCTTTTTACACAGAAAACGTAACAGTAAATATTCAGAATCCCAAAAGTAATTAGAAATTTGAAATATTCTAGTGAACTTACATCGTGATTTCAATCAGTACATCAGAAAATTTCATGGAACCATTGTTCCATGAAATTTTCCATAAAGATATTTTTAAGTACCTAATAAATAAATTTGTGCTAATACATAAATCAGGGTTTTGTTATGATGCTAAACACGTCCGCAAATATGATTATTTTCATAACTTTGCATCTTTGTTTCATTCAGAAATAGTATCAGCAGACTTTTATTATTTAAAATCGTTTTTAAACGGTATTACACATGGACAGCTAATTTTCTTTGTGTCTAAATGCGCATACAAATAGAAAAGATGAAAGGAAGTCTCTAATCTTTGTTAGGATATTTACGGCTTTGATGTGTGGCAGCTATTTAAGGAGATTCGTAATAATTCAAATTTAGAATTTTGAAATTATACACAGTTAGACTCTAGATTTGGTCTTACACTTAAACAGTTTGACAACCATTTACTACTATTTGCTCCATCTTTACGTCACAAATATCTATGCAAATAAACGACTCTTCATCCACATGTCAAATATGTCTGCACAGTTAGATCTGTGCAAAAAAATCGTTCTATTTATCGCCATATGTGTAGCTGCCAATATAGTCGCAATATTCTCTTCTCGAGCAGTAAAAGTTGCCTTTGTTACACTTTTGCATCACAGTTTTATCTCGTGTCTATTTGCTAGCAGAGCCTTGAAATCTTACAGGTCATTTTTTATGGCCTACATTTATAATCTATTAAATCTTACCTATTTCTTCTATTGACATTGTCATCATCGTCGCTACCGTCATTTTCGCTAAAGTCCTCCGACCTCGCGGACTGCCTACTGGAACTTCTCTTGCTCCTCGCATCCTTTTTATTCTTCTTTGCTTTCCTTCTGTTGTCGTACATATCAGCTCTGGATATAATGGAAATATTTGTCAGTTCAAAATCCTCCTTCGACTGCTTCTTATGGTGCTCGCTGTAGACCACGTACAGCCGGTATATCTGGAGGAGGATCACCAAAGTATTCTTGCAGGTAAAGAACACATTCATGTAGGAGATTATTTGGAAGTGGGTGATGAGGAGGAGTCGAAAAGCTAGGAAAGGTGCGTCTTGGAGGGTGATGTTGAGGGCTATGCCCCAGACGTCTATAGTACAACAGCTTTCAGATCTGAAAGAAGCAAATAATATAGACAAAGAAAATATGGTTATTTAGTCAGAAGCAATTAAATATTGGTTTAGTAATGAATTGCTTACCTTTTGATGGTTGATCCTGCTGTGGTAAGGCGAGATTTTCTAGATTTAGTCGCAGTCAAAACCACAGTGAATTGCATGAGACTCCAGGACCTGAAAATATGTCTTTTATTTTATGTTTCGTCAAATATTTGGAAGGATTACCAGATAGCTAACGTTAAAAGAACCAAGATAGGTTCGGCAGCAATCTTATCATCTTTGAAGGAATCGAAGAATTCTATTATATCAGCGGCAGTGCCTAGAAAAATGAAGTACGATTTTTACAAGTTTTTAATTGTTCTTGAAATGTTTATATTGTTTAATTGAAAAAAAAATCACCAGATATATTTGAATAATTTGGATAAGTTATAAAACTGCGTGATAATTTTATTAATTTCATTACAATAAAAGATGTAGGAATTTGTAACATTAAATCTACATCGGGTCTTATATAGAGAGGTATAATGTGAATAATCAATGATGTGTAAAATGAAATCAAACAAACATTTTCAGTCGTTATTTTTCTCTACGTTTTACTGATGTACCACGTAATACACAACTAACTTTAATATTTGTTTAAATTTTCATTCAAATCGAACGGTGCTATAAACTTTTCAATAACATCAGAAAATTTAAATAAACGTCTGTTTTTTATTTGTAAAAACTCTAGAAACTCAATGATAATAAACGATAGATATATAATGATAACAGTCCTGAAATTATTTAACTGATTTTAAATAAACAATAGCTAAATATCAGATAATCTGTTATTCGGCATAAATAATTTGTCCATTTAAAAATTTATGTTATAAAAAAAATTTACACATTTTTAATAGTTTATTTAAGATCAAAGAACATTAAAATGAGTTTAACTTTGCAGAAATTTATAGAAATTAAAAAATACAACTAAATTAAACAATAAATCCGAAAAACATACCCACCATTCCACCTCTCTTGAAAGACGAGATAGAAAATTGTATATATTTCGTGTAAAGTGAAGATCAAAAGGAATTTGTAAAGCCAATTAGTTTTTGGCAACCAAATTACAGTTAAATGTATGTCTAATTCAAAATAAAGTATTAAAATTGCAATGATCATCAAAGTTGCCAAGAACATCCACATTTTTCGTTTTCAAATACATCGCGTTTGTTTGGTTTGATTTTCCGCAACAGAAACACTTAGGTAGTGGCGGTTGGTGCGGGCGGAGGGGGGGGGGGGGGGGGGATATCTGGGGCACCCCACCCCCTGTATTAAAATATTTTAAGTTTAGTTTACACTGTTATCTATATAATTAGACAATTAGCTTTATGAAACATTACAAAGGAAATGTTAAATTTGTAATGCACCCCTAAATCTGTGAAGTGTTTACAGCGGTGGTCATGGTTACCGTCCTGGCAGCAGTGAAAGACGGAGTGAAAGTAACGCATATGTACTATGCAATGTGGGCTCTGTTTAGTCCACCCGTAGCCAAATAATCGCCATCCACCGTTTTTTTCTTATTAAACATAATTTGTTTACGTGTGGTGTAAAATTTTGTTATCTACGTATTGTTTCTTATGTGTTTTTTAAAAGATTGTAAAACTAGTAGATTGCAAAGACTGACAGCACTTGAAATGCTATATTTTGATAGTCAATGGTGCTAGAAATACCAAAAGTTTATTGAGAAAGTAATTGAAAAATTTATTTCGGACAAAACCAGAAGAATGGACTTTCACTATAAAAAATAAAATTGAGCACATTTTCCCTATATTTCAATGGTACTTAAAATAAAACTACCAAGCTATATTTATTTTTTTTAATATGTACTTTGCACCTAAATTTTTCCTTCCTTTCATGTATTAAAGTCAATAGCCGCCACTGCTTTTTGGAAAGAAATATCTATAAAATCCATCACTCGAGTATAATAACTTGATATCAATTTTAATAAATTCAATGATGCTTAACTTTTACATAATTAATAAATATTTTAAACAAAAATTAAGAGGTTTACAATAAACAAGACTGATTCTTTTGAAGTATTTACATAATTGAAAATATAATTATGATCCTTAGGAGTTGAATAGTAGTTAATTATTACTGTTCTAAATAGGCCAGTAAACATATGTTTTACTTTTTCTGCATTTCTTATTTTTCAAAAATTATAGCATCTAACCAAAAGTTCAGAACATTGAACCAGAATTTAGGATTATCTATTTAAAAAAGTGAATTACTTGGACCATAAAAACTTATGATGTGTAAAATATCCGAAAACTTCTAGAAAATTGGACATACCGATATAGACGAGTAACAGTTGGCTCAGTTGATCCCTAGTGAGGTCACCTTTTGGCAGCATCCATCTTCCAATTATTAAAATTAACATTAGAAACTGCTCTATTAAAGTTATCCATGTTTCTGTGCTCAACGCGATTTCTGGTAATTTAATTTCAACCTAGAAAGAACACGTGGATGTTACGAGATTTGTTAAGTTGCCCATAAATTTAAATTGCGGTCGTAAATGTCCAGGAAGCTTGAAACTTGTAAACTAACAACAAGTGATGTTTGTTTAAACACCGGTCGTCAAAACATGCCAGAAACTGCAATTTTGTAACTATTTATTGATTAAATCGATCGTGTTTTTAAAGGTGAATATCCTAGATAATTAGTTTTCTTCGCAACCATTTTATTTCGATATAATAAATTATAAAAAAAAGTACAAATTGTCATAATTTAATGAGAAGAATAATTTCGAAATGGGGCTTTAAAGGTTGATTTCAAAAGTGTGTGTTGAATTTATGATTTAACTATCTTACCCCTATGAGACTGTTGATATCCTTCAGCTGACCGCCTGTAGTTAAATTGAAATCTAATTCTTCCCTTACTTTCAATCTCCTGTCGACTTTATCCAGCTCTAGCAACCAAATCGCAGGCACTATACTTGCCAAATATAGGAATACTGACGGGCAAAACCTAAAAATTTTGCAGTTATGATTAAGAAAAATATCATTGAATTAAAGAAAAAAGCAATCAAATCTCTTAATACGTGAAGATAGCTGCTATAAGGTACTGTATCAAGTTTGAAGTCTGTATCTGCACAAATTCTTCAGATCAAACGCTATATTTAATATCAAATATTTGAATAGTCATTCCTCACGCTTGAGGATCATTTTAGAAACCTAGTGGTACTATATCATTGCTCAGGATCTTTCGTTGTACACAAATAATTGAATAGTAGATATACAGGGTGTTAAAAAAAGAGTGTAAAATATTTCAGGAGGTAATAGTATGAACCAAAATAAGCAGAAAAGTCTTAATAAACATGGGTCCGCAAAGTAACGGTTGCGGAGATATGGACCACTATTCGTTTTTCAAACATTTTATTTTATTAGGAATAAACCGACAAAGGAAGCTTTTAACAAACAAAAAACAAAGTTACAGAAGATGTTCAAAGTGCCCTCCGTCCATTTCCAAGCAGGCACGACATCTTCGTCTCAACGATATTCGAACTCTTTCGAAAACACCCTCCTTGGTTTGGATTTCTTGACACTTTTGATTAATCCGTAGCTGCAGCTCTTCCAGGCTATTTACAGGAGTACCATACACTAATGTCTTCAAATATCCCCAAACAAAGAAATCTAGAGGGTTCAGATCAGGCGATCTTGGAGGCCATAAAACAGGTCCGGCCCTTCCTACCCATCTATGTGGAAAAGTTTGGTGTAAATGCTCTCTAACGGCCATGGAAAAATGAGCTGGAGCACCATCATGCTGGAACCACATTTGTTGCCTCTGATTCAAAGGAATGTCTTCCAAAAACTCATACAGTGTGTTCTGCAGAAAGTTGAGGTAAGCAGCGCCTGTTAATCGGTTTGGTAAAACAACAGGACCTAGAAACCTGTCACCTACAATACCCATCCAAATGTTTAATGAAAAACGTGCCTGATGTCCAGATTCTATTAGAGCATGAGGATTTTCGTCGGCCCAAATATGCGTATTGTGAAAATTAAACACTCCATTTCTTGTGAACCCGGCCTCATCAGTAAAAAGAATGTTTGCAAGAAAACGAGGGTCTTCAGCATCATGACGTAGAAACCAGCGGCAAAAAACCAAACGTGCTTGATGATCATTTATTGGATTTAAGGCCTGTACTCGTTGCACATGGTATGGATAAAGCAGTTGCTCGTGAAGGATTCTCCAAACAAGAGGACCACTAATTCCTACCTCGGCTGATATTCTCCGCACACTCGTACCTGGATTCTGCTCTACCAGTGCTAGAATTTCTTCTTCTGCTCTAGGAGTGGATACCGACCTTGGTCTTCCGGATAAATGGCACTGTTTGCTCAAGGAACCGGTATCACGCAATCTTTGGTGAATTCTTCCAAACATGCGTTGTGAAGGAATCTGGCGATTTGGATAAGCGTCAACATAAAGACGTCGCGCTTCGGTGGCGTTCCCATTAGCACGACCATACATGAAATGCATGTCTGTTAATTCTGCGTTAGAGTAACCAGCCATAGCGAAAGAAAACTTGTGCACTGAGAACAACTGTCAAATACGTACTGTTTATTTCACTAAACATCAACCAACTATTATAAGAAAATACACAACGTTTTTGCAAAATAAAAAAAAAAAACTAAAAAACAAAACATTCCATATCTCCGCAACCGTTACTTTGCGGACCCATGTTTATTGAGACTTTTCTGCTTATTTTGGTTCATACTATTACCTCCTTAAATATTTTACACTCTTTTTTTTAACACCCTGTATAGTTATAATTATAACGCATGTTCTTTCTAAATGAATGGAAACTGCTTTGTAAGCTTTTCATTAGCTCATCAACGTCCAAAGGAATACCACAATTGATCAGAAACCCATAAATATCCATTTTAAACATTGATGTGCAGCTTTATTAAAAATTAAATTCACATTAACCGGTTTTCTTAGTAACTGTAGGATTGAACTTCTACAGATACCCACAAAATAATTACTCATATTCTGGTAGTTTCCAAATATTGTAACCATTGCCAGCTGTTTACCTTGACTGAATCCAATGAAATAGTGTAGACAAATTCAATTACGATAGCGATGTGAATCGGATAACCATCACAAGTACATATCAACAATCAACATAAATACTGAATTAGATCGCATCTACACACAATGATAAATTTAAAAACGGAATTTATTATCGTTAGGAATCCAAAAATAGCCAGGACGCCAAGCTTTATCGTGGGATTTGAAGTGGCTACGTTTGTGAATGGATCCGATGAATGAATTGTTTAGAATATTCTCGATTAAACAATGGATATACTACGGAGGAAAGACTCGCGTCGTAGAAAGAAGTTATTGTGAGTATGACGCAAAATCTTGCAAAATATACACACCAAGCTACTGGCGTGAATCATATTTAAAAATGGAAATGGCATGTCGTCAAAATAGAGGCGGATGTTAGTTTGCAATGTAGAAAACGAAAATTATTCGGGTGACGACTACAAAATGAATTTTACAGTATTTCGCAGTAAATAAAAAAGCGATTTTCCAATATTTCCTTAAAAATTTACTCAAAAAAAAAATGTATTATAACTTCAAGTAAGTATCTGTGGCACTTAGACCTCTACTCTTTGCCATGTTTCAGATAACTTCAAACTGTGCAATAAATACCATTAACGACTGTATTTGCTAATATGTTTCTTGTCTCGTTATTTGGCTTTATTTATCTTTAAATATTTATAAATCTTGCCTAAATTAGAATATGCGTTCATAGCTTGGAAACCAATTTATGCTACTCATATTGCAACATTGGGGAAATACAATTTCCTAAGTCACCATGGTTCATGGTAGATGGTGCAAATATTTCAGTGGACTCTCAACATGATTTACTGGTAATACATCAACTGTCTGAAAAAAGGCTTCTGTGGCAGTTGTTAGTGTGAACAATTTCCGAGCTGTCTCCTAAGCCGGTGACGTGGTAACCAGTCGGAAAGAAATATTGAATATTTTTTTTGCATTCAAGACATTAAAGATATTATGTACGGGGTGTTAAAAAATGAGTGTAAAATATTTAAGGAGGTAATAGTATGAACCAAAATAAGCAGAAAAGTCTCAATAAACATGGGTCCGCAAAGTAACGGTTGCGGAGATATGGAATGTTTTATGTTTTTTAGCCCCTTTTTTTATTTTGCAAAAACGTTGTGTATTTTCTTATAATAGTTGGTTGATGTTTAGTGAAATAAACAGTANTATCTGTGGCACTTAGACCTCTACTCTTTGCCATGTTTCAGATAACTTCAAACTGTGCAATAAATACCATTAACGACTGTATTTGCTAATATGTTTCTTGTCTCGTTATTTGGCTTTATTTATCTTTAAATATTTATAAATCTTGCCTAAATTAGAATATGCGTTCATAGCTTGGAAACCAATTTATGCTACTTATATTGCAACATTGGAGAAATACAATTTCCTAAGTCACCATGGTTCATGGTAGATGGTACAAATATTTCAGTGGACTTTCAACATGATTTACTGATAATACATCAAGTGTCTGAAAAAAAGGCTTCTGTGGCAGTTGTCAGTGTGAACAATTTCCGAGCTGATTCCTAAGCCGGTGACGTGGTAGCCAGTCGGAAAGAAATACTGAATATTTTTTTGCATTCAGGACATTAAAGATATTCTGTATAGCTGTCTTGTGATATTTAATTCGGTTTCGAGAGTGTAAGGGCAGTAACATCAGTAAGAAATATAAAAATAATTTGATGGCACTGCAACTGAAATGAAGACCTCAACATATATACGAACGAGTATCTGTACTAAAGGGGATTCTGTTTGTCAGTGAAAAATTCAATATATTTTACTTTCTCAGGTGATAAAACAGGATCCGTTTTCTACTACCTCAAGTTTCCTCTACTGTTATCCACATTATTTTTCTATTTTCACAGACCATAGATTACAACAGTTCATTTACTCGATGCATGTGAAGATACAATCCATCGAAATAATGGTCACATATACAGGGTGTTTCAGGAGGAGATGTACATACTTCAGTATGTTATTCTACGTTCAATTTCAAGCAAAAAAATTGTTATGGCTTTTCCAATGAAAATTCGCGGGCTACTCGTAGAGAATGTCGGAGACGATTTCCTAATAGAACGGTTCCAAATGCAAGGGTGTTTTCTAACACATTTACCAAATTACGTGAATCCGATTGTCTTCCAAGTAGTCATTATCATTCTGAACGAGCAGATAATCGAAATGCCAATGAATAAAAAAATGTACATTACGCAAACAAGACTTGTATTCTTTCCACATTTAAAACGTACAAAATTTTCAACCAAGAGATCATGCCAGAAGATTGGAATTTTGTGAATAGATCAACGCTAATCGTCAACCAGTTCCAATGATGCTTTTTACTGACGAAGCTGATACAATTAGCACTTTAATACATAACATTAGATGAGTTTTTAACGGAAACGGCCTGCTCCTAAAGATTTCAGTAAGATGTACATTTCTTACGTAGAAAATATAGGGGAAATGTTTTTCTATTCCGAAATGATATACACCGTGGCACAAAAAAGTTGAAACGATTTAAAAGGATCCTAATGGTCGCTTGTGGCGCCCTCTGGGAGATACAGCCAATCGTCCATAAAATTTGATTTTCCCGTCCCAAGAAACCTCCGCACACAAAATTTCATGAATTTAACTCAAAGTAGTCGAGAGTTATTGAAGAAAATGTAATTATTATTTTTTTAATTTGACATCCTAAACGAAGCGTTTCCTGAACTAAGTTCATAGGAAATTTTTTGCTCAAAATTGAACGTAGGATAACATACTGAAGTATGTACATCTCCTGAAACGCCCTGTATATTTCTGCCAAAATAATCGAAATTTTTCATCATCAGTCACGTACATCGGAGTGCTACACACACTAAACAAAGAAATTGTATAATTTAATAAAACATATAGTTATTTTAACAATTCTCTCATTTCAAGTCTTCCATTGAGCTTAAGTTTGTAATTGGGCATAATGCCTCTTGAATACCTATTAAATATTAAAATAAATAATTTGAAATATTTACTTCACCTTGCCTCTCAACGCTCAACATGAGGCTAAAACAGTTGAGAAAATCCTGGATATAAGTTTACCAGACCATTCCAACATAAAAAAAAACTGATGACTGACAGGGAAAATAATAAGGTGGCCCTGACGCGGCTAGAGCGCTAAGTGGAGTCACTCCACTCTCATTTCCGCACAATTTGAGAGCATTGTGACGACTTCCAACGAGTTAACCTAATTTTTATATCCTTTCGTATCGGATATGGACGGATTTGTGCAAATTATTATTTAAAAATCGATAGCAAGGGTAAGGGCTAATGCGGTAATGGGGCTGGGAATGGGGAATAAGACTAGGTACAAATTTCACATTGAGAATATTTCCTTCTATTTATTTAATAACAAAAGTAGATTTTTTACGATTAACGATTTACCCCCCAATTTACCTGTTTCCAAAACTGCCCCATTTAGCCGCTAGAGGACGCCAAAATCCGATAAAATGTTTTGTTTATTCTGTATATCTCGAAAACGACTATCGATTTTGACAATTTTTGGGTTACAGAGTTAGGTCTTTAATTGGCGTGTTTTAACGTTATTTGGAATCATTTTTAATCCCTACAGATATTAAAAAAATCAGGTACAATACAAATATAACCACATATTTTTTTTATTCCCCTAAACAATAATTTTTTGTCACTACTATAGCGGACTTTGTTTACAAAATTTTTTTACTCAAGCAAAATTTTGATCAGGATTAGAAGGCAGCAAACATTCAGTGTTGGAGAAAGAGTGTAAGAGCTATGCCTCTTCTAAAATTCCGAATTGTATCGTTATCGGTCATAATTAAAATTTAAGCTTAACAATTAGTGAAACTGTTGTTTTGTTATTATTTTCAAAGTTATATGAACAAAAGTATATGAAAATTTCTAAATATTGACTGCTTATAAAGAAAGAACCTCTCTCAGTTTATCCTCAAAATATCATAGTCCATTTCTGGTATAGTCTTTCCGATATCAATTAAAGAACCAAGAGCATGACAGTATGTACCAGGTTCGGTCGCTGACGCAGCAACTCGGCATTGAAATATTTGAAAAACTTGTTCCCATATTTATTTAGCCATACCCATATACAGGTCTGGTCGAACTAAACGTGGAGATGGTAGAAATATATACGCCCAGATGAAGAATGCGAGCGCGGGCAAACGAAATACAATACAGTTGCATTGGGCTACTGGGCAATAAATCTCAGCCTTTGACAAGTGATCGACAAATTGCCCAGGAGTGCAATGCAGAAAAGCGGAATTTGGTGTGATTCAGGTAATTTTAATTTATTAGGGCACCTCCTATTAATCATTCATATTACAATTGCAAAAGGGAGAAATAAGAGAGATATTTTGTTTACTAATATTATTACAACATGGCATTTTGGAGACCTTTTAAAACGAAATTTACCATCAATAAAATAAAATTGTTTGAGGAGATTGTTGGCCAAATGAACATATAATAGAAATTTTCTGCACATTATATACAAATTATTTTTTACCTTTTTAGGGACGCCTATGAAACACATTAAATTTTATTGTCAGGCGTTTTTTAAATGTTCAACTGACTTCGGAAAGACTATACCTATTTCGTTATTTGTTGCACAATGCAGACTTACGAAACTTATTTTTTTCTGCCAGAACTACTCATCTGATCAAAATTTTGCTATAGTAAAAAAAAGTTTCTAAACAAAGTCAGCTAGTGACATTAAAATTGGGAGTTTTTGTACAGGGGAATAAAAAATATATGTGATTATATTTGTACGGTATCAGACTTTTTTTATATATGTAGGGATTGAAAATAATTCTAAATACACGTCAATTAAACACCTTAATTCTGTAACCTAAAGATGGTCAAAGTCAAAGTCGTTTTCGAGATATTCCGAATAAACAAAAATTTTTATCGTATTTTCGCGTCCTCTAGCGGCTAAACGGAGCAATTTTGGAAATAGCTGAATTGGGCTTAATCTTCATATCTTGGGTCAAGGAGTCTATGATCTACCGCTGTACACGTAATTTCCGGACACCCTGTATACTATTAATTATATGTAATAATAATGTGTAGGTAATCAAGTAAATCTAAACAATAACAATTTAAACAACCTAGATTTATTTAATCTATAATCTAGCATGTATTGCATATTATAGGTCCTTGAACATAAAAATATAATTGACTTCTACTACACATAATCAGTCCTTATCGCCAATTTAATTGTTCCAAAACTGATTGGTGATCTAATAGATAAAAATCAACTATTTTAATTTGTAATAAAATATTCGGTAATCTAATGAAGTGAACGAAATGAAAAATACAAACCAAATTCTAAATATGCATCAAACTGTTTCCTAAAAAAAAAGAATTAAGAAAATTAATAAGAAAATTTAAAATTATAATTTTCTGTTTATATATTATTTACCAATAATATTTTGCTCTCAGAACAACTAGCAATAATTTCTTGAAAGTAGGAATACATATAAAAGCGAATGTCGTTTTTTTTCTATACTATAGTCAGTGTAGTGAATTGTGTCCAGTAAATATTTATTTTAAAAACTTTTAAACAATTCCCAATTATTAGTCGCTAAGTCAAAAATTATTAATTCATAATTTGTTGCAAGCTGAATTCACTAATACAAATGTTTCTAAGAAAAAGTACATACCAATTCCATTCACGCTTTTCGTTCACTGTCAATGTAATTACTGCTTCGAAAAACAGGAAAAACAAAGGGGTACTCATGTACCAGTACCAATGGTCATCTTTCGTGTACACCAAAAACCACACACCGAGAAACGCATGAATCACAAATATGATACGAATAAGAATAGCACCTAAAAATCTACATTTTCCCATAATTTAAAACCTAAACTCAATAATTTAATTGATAACAATTCATACACACATGGCACACTGACATAATTATTTCGGTTTTATTTCATTTATTTAAATCTACCTTATCTTTACACATACCTTTCTAGACAAATTCAAACAGATAAAGTTAATCCCCAAAGATTTTCTAAGAGGTGAGGTTTTTTACATACTTTATCAAATGAATCATCAGTCAAATTAAAAATTAGAAAAAAACCTAGTTGAGATATTGGCAAAATTATATTCAGGCATTATCTATTTAGGATATTTCTGGTTAGACGAAACTAAATTTAAAAAATCAGTGCCTTAATAACTTACTCTTTTGGCGCAAATTATTAAAAAAAAAATACTTGGCATCAGTACTCAATAAATTAAAAACAATCATATTCAGATATTTCCTGTTGTATAAAGCCATGTTCAGGATAGGAAGTTTATTTGTGGCTAATTAAATAGCAAAAAAGTTATCTGAGAACAATTAAATTATATTCTTTCATCTATTTCTATTACTATTAGGTAATTAACTACGGAATAAAAAAAAAATCTGTAGGTATAATAATTAATTAGGTTTCGGTATTATCCGTTTTGAGATAATAACAGGGTTTTATGTTTTGTTTTGATCAATTTAAAGTTTTTATTTGTCTATTTTTTTTTTGATAAGCAACAATTTTTTAATTTTTTGTCATGTGCCTTTATAATATTTAATGTTTTATTATCTTAACTTTTCATAACTTTTGAATTTAACAAGTTGGTAATAGGTAATTATAACTATTTTATAGAACCTAAATTATAAAAAAACTAATGCCCTATACTTACCATTTCCACTCCTGATTTTGTTTGATGGTTAAAGTAAAAATCCCCTCGAAGAACAATAGCAAAATAGGTGAACTTAAATACCAATAAAAAGAATTGTTTTTGAAGATCGTTACTTGCCAAATGCCTATGAAACCATGACCCGCAAAAACAAGGCGCGTTATTATTGCTTTTATTGTCGCTAAAAATCTAGCCATATTTTTAAATCGCGCTCATGACTGACAAAAGCAAAACACAATTCTTGTATCTAAATATTCAACCCTTTGCGCAACCCCAAGCTATCATTGCCTTGAAGTGGAAAGTGTTCGATTTAAATTTTCCCGCGTCGTAGCTTGTTTCTCCATCTAGGAGCGTTAATACAAATCGTTTGATGGAAACAAAATAACCTTAAAATATGACGTTTTTCGGTGAAGGGAAATTAGTTTAGTGTAAGATACTAAACTTATTTATAAATAATTATGCGCTATTATTATGTTGCTGTTTATTGTTATAAATCTGTGTTTGTTTAAACAAATATATCCATTTGAACAGGTTAGTATCGTCCTGACATACTCACTGTGTATTTAATAATATTTGAATATTGTAAAATTTTAATGTTTATTTTTATGTTCTAGAAATGGAAACTAACACTATAGGATGGATTGGCCTAATTTCAGTTTTGTTTATTACAAGTTTTGGTGTTTCTTGGCTTTTAGCAATTATAGTTGGATCAATTTTATTCATAATAGGGTACGTTACCGCTTTGTTAATTTCTTATTCTAAACACTTACTATTTTATTTCTTGTAGATGTTTTTCATTACTGTATGTACAACAGGGTGATGTAGAAAAATTTTATAGTAAATGTGCTGGAAATCCTTTAACCTCCGACATTCCAAATGAAGGAGGTTTAAAACATGTTGTCAGACAAATTGAGAGTCCAAAAAAAGTACAAAAAACTGATAATAGAGTCACAGGAAGTGAGTTAATAGACAGTTCCTTGCAAGAAATTTTGGGGTACGTTATACGGGATTATGTGTCCTCATGGTATACCCTAATATCAAGAGACACCGAATTTATGGAGGTTACAGTGAGACATACTGCACAGACGTTTGCAATTAATATAGCAAACAGGTACGTAATTTCCACTGATCAAGTTTTTCTTCTGTCTAAGGTACAATAAAAATAAAGAATCAACCTAAGTATGTATAATAACTGCAATAATAATTGATGTCAGTGAAGCATGAATATTTTAGTAGTAGATAAAAAGTAACCTTGCAGCTATGCCATGCAAGCCCATTGTGTTTTAGAACAGAAGATTATATTTTGTTTGAGGATTAACCAAAATTAGTGAACCACATCTAGATTTTACAGTTTTTTTTATCAAATTTTAACTGGTACCTGTTTCAGTGAGTTACAATTGTAGAAGTTATGTAAAATTATAGAATTAGAATACCAATTTAATTATTAAGTTTTTATTTACAAAAATGTTTTATAAGTAGTTTATCATAAAGGACTATGATTGTTTTAGAGAAAAAAAAAAAAAATGTGAACATATCTTTATATGGTATATATATACCTGCAAAATTTTCCTAAACTTAAGCGACTATATGAAACACTACATATAGAAAGTTAATTGTGGTTTATAATAAATTATCTTGATACGCCTACTTAACCCTTGTAGGTTGTTTACATTATTGTTTACTTATAAAAATGTTTAACTGTTAAAGCAGAAATAGTATAAAAGTCTGTAAACATTCTAATTTTTCTCTTAAAAGTAAGATGTGCTAATTGAATATCATTTTATTTCCGTTGACATATATTTTTTTAATTACTGATTAACGTTTATAAAAGTTCAAAAAATATCTTTGTCATGTCATGTTTATAATAAACAAGTTATATTCCTTGAACGTTATCTTTTTGATATTTTACTGACATGAACTTCATAAAACTGTTATCTTTTTTAAGTCACTAGAACCAGATATTGTTGTCATTAATCGGCATAAATTATGAACAATCGACTAATAAATAACAATTTTTTGTTGATTTTTATATACATATTTTTCATTATATTATTAATTTAAGTAAATATTCTGCTAAGTACTTCACTTTTCCAGTAAAATTGATTGAAAATTTAAGAACTTGATTTGTAAATTTCTTATTTATTTTTTATAGTTACAAAATACAGGCCATACAATATTTGTTGAGATAGAATTCTAAGAAAATAATACACCAATAAAGTTCTGTTATGAGAACTACTGTGACAATTTACCGCATCAGAGGCGTGCCTTGAAATTTTCTGCGTTGTTTCATTTGGAAAAACTGTCTTAAAATAATTATACACAACGATACTCTTCGACTGGGAATTAAGTTCCTTTTATTTTTCACCTCCATTGATTTATTTTAGTAAAAAATTACACTGAAAATGCACAGGACAATAAACTTACGAAGAAACACGTCTTTGTAACTGTAAAACACAGTGTCTTTCTACATACCTCGGGTGTAGAATGCGGTTAATTCCAAGAAAGTCTTGCAGGGGTCTTCTTGAAATTCTATTTCAACAAATATCGTACGGGCTGTAATTTAATTAGAAATACATATACACAATAAACATTTTATGATAATATTTAAGGGTAAAAGAAGTAGATTGGATTCCGTTCTTGACCCAAAGACTCGTGGATGATGCTGCTTCACATTTGCGGTTATATAAACAGGCCAGAACGAAAATGAAACTTCAAGAGGCATCCAAGGAACAGAACAGTTCCCCTCAGAGAGACTCCAGGTCTCCCAAGAAAAGCAATCATAAAAGAAACAAAAGTGAGACAGATATCAACTGGTACAGCAAGAAATCAACTGATTTAAAAAGGGGTAATCTAAATTTGTTGTAAAAAATTTATATTGGCTTGTAACTGACTATTTTCTTTTAGATACTGAAAGAAATGTAGGTAATTCAAAGTTTTATATAAGTGATAAAAAGGACCATACTTTGGAAGATTATTTTTTCGATTTGGAACGCCAGATGGAAAATAATTTAGTTTGTAGAGATTGCATTTGTCAAAGTACAGAAAATGAAAAAGGTAATGCTTTCTTTCTTCAATTTTGTTAAATTAATCACGATAGTTTCAGAATTTTTATGTGAAATTGTGGAAATATTGCTGTATATACTTCTGCCCGATGAAGATTTTCAGTGCAGACCGCTACGATTCCTTCTGAGGGAAATTTTCGTTAACTGTGTAATTTTACCACTTTTCAATTTGATCGCGGATCCTGATTATATTAATCAGGTTATTATTTGGCTGGTGAGTAGCAAACGATTTTTTCTTTTTCATGGGGACTTAACAAAACACATTTTTAGTGCTTACGTGAAGCTCAATTGCCAAGCGACATATTTCTAACTACCTTAAGACTTACAGACAGCTGTGATGAACTAAAAAGCACCAAAGAGTTGGTCACTAAGGAAATACATTCGTTGGTGTGTGCAATAGCTCTTTTTAGGTGATCATTATTGTATCTTTGCTTTTTCAGAGGTCTAGGGATTCTGGGGGGGACAGTGATCTTTCGATAAAACAGCAGCTGAGTAGTTTGTATTATGTTTTAAAATTGATAGATAATAAATTGTCAAAGATGGAGAATACTGATAGCTTAGATACAGGTATTACGATTTTTCTTTAGACGTTTTTCTTATAAAAGGTGTTTCTTTATGTGACACATTTCCCTGCAAGGATTGTCTGATTGATGTGAAATTTGATATTCAATGGTAAAACGATATGATGTTGAGAGCATTGTTTCTGTGAGGAACCATGTATTTATTTAGATAAAACCTTTCCTTATGATTACAGAATGTTGTGTTTTAATGTAAACTTGATTTTATTGTTTTACATTTGAAAAGCATTAATAGCCCAGTAAATGAAATTTGTAATACATGTAAATCAAAAGGTAATTCGTTTCAGATTGAAACTTGGTTTAATCGTTAGTTTAGGCAAAATGAAATAATATTTCCCAAAAAGTATTGGTGTAAAACAACAAGATCATTGTTTAAACAATGATTATAATGTAAAAATTATTACCAAAAATGGAGTTTTTTAGCTGTATTAAAAAACGTTCTCCAACAGCAGTTTTTGCTTTTGTTTACAGGTTTTCAAAAAATGTTTCATTTGAGACCTGCTAAATTAAAATCCATTAACAATTTGTTTAAATAATTGCAAAAAAACAGCGAAATTTGAATTTGCTATCAATAGAAGAAAAGAGCATAAATTGCTTTTCCATTTTTTGTTTATTAGAAAAACCATTTTTTCAAATGCAAAAACGCGGTTGTTCGCGTTATAATAAAGGGCGTTATGTGGGCTGATTTGTTTCGTATTGACTTATAGTTTCAAGATATGTAATTGGAAATTGTAATTTCATAGGCTAACCTCCTCAAAACAGCGTATAAACATATAGTGTAATTTGTTTATAAGGTTTTTCGTTAATAACTTTGCGAAGAATAAATATTTTTTAAAGAGGCTTTGATATTTGTAATTCTGGTAATTTTTCACGAATTTAAAAAAAAAAATTTTGGGCGAGATTGCGTTTTCTTTTAAATTCATAACTTGTTTATTTATAAACATTAAGACTTGAAATTTCGGGAATAAATCAATCAACCTTTAAACTTCATAATAACGGTTAAATTTATCAAAAAAAATGCATTTTATAGTAATTTTTAACCCTTTAAAAAACGTCCTCGAATATATTTTTACACCTAGAATAAAGGGGAAATAAGACAGAAACGTTCCGAGACTTCAAATCTTAACTGCCCGAAAATTTTGAAAAACCCCCGGAAATGCCGAACAAATTTAACATTTTTTTTTAATCTGGGGTAGCGCATGAAAATAATAACTGCAAGGTCCATTTTGCAATAATTAATTATTAATTTGTTATAAACTATTAATTTTTTTCGCATTTTTCGAGAAATAATTAACATTAATGTTAAAAAATAATACTATTATGCATATTACATCCAAAAACTCGATTCTCATTAAAATAAACTTTATACATAAAAAATATGTCATTTCCTGAATTTTTTACATAAAAATATAGTTTTTTAAGAAAATTGTTTATTGGTACCATTGTGAATAATTATTTCTTGAAAAAATGCGGAAAAATTTTTTTTTTACAAAATTAATAGGTTATAACAAATTAATAATTAATTATTGCAAAATGGACCTTGCAGTTGTTATTATTTTCATGCGCTACCCCAGATTAAAAAAAAAAAAACGTTAAAATTGGTCCGCAATTACCGGAGATATTACAAAATTTTCGAGCAGTTAAGATTTGAAATCTCGATTTCCACTTTTGAACGTTTCTGTCTTATTTCCCCTACCACATTCCAGGTATAAAAATGCATTCGAGGACGTTTTTTAAAGAGTTAAATATTACTATAAAATGCATTTTTTTTTTTAACCTTTATTATGAAGTTTAAGAGATGATGATTTATTCCCGAAATTTCAAGTCTTAATAAATAATAATAATAATAAATAAACAAGTTATGAATTTAAAAAAAAAATGCTATCGGCTAAACAATTTTTTTTTTTAATTCGTGAAAAATAGCCAGGATTACGAATATCAAAGCGGCTTTAAAAAATATTAATTCTTCACAAAGTTATTAACGAAAAACCTTATAAACAAATTACACTATTTGTTTATACGCCGTTTTGAGGAGGTTAGCCTATGAAATTACAATTTCCAATCGCATATTTTGAAAATATTAGTCAAGACGAAACAAATGAGCCCTCATAAGGCCCTTTATTATAACGCTAACAATCGCGTTTTTGCTATTTCTAATAAACAAATGCAAAAACTTGTAAACAAATAAATATTTTTTTACAAAATTTTTTAAGCGTAACAAAATACAACTTTTATTGCAGTTTAAAGACGATTTATGCTCTTTTCTACTATTTATAGCAAATTCAAATTTCGCTGGTTTTTTGCAATTATTAACAAGCGCTTTTTAATACCGCTGGGAAAAATTCCATTTTTGGTAATTTTTACATTATAATCATTGTTTAAATAATGAGCTTGTTATTTTAAACCGATACTTTTTGGGAAATATTATTTCTTTCTGCCTAAACTTACGATTAAACCAAGTTTCCATCTGAAATGAATTTTTTACAAATTTTTTTTCATTTATTGGGCTATAATTGGCAACAATTTAATTGCTCTCGCCCGTTCACCTTTTTATCTCACAAGTCAAATTTGATATTACATTGTCTCCTTAAAAATTGCAGGGAGATATTTCACTGAAAAAACAATTGGTGTAATTGTATCTCCTTTGCAGATGCTCATTCATCCCTGGATTACTTCCAGCTGGAAAGTATTAAAAAAATCGATCTCAAACTCGATCAGATATTAAAAAATAACATAGCATTTTCCTACTTTATCGACTTTGTTTCGATGCAAGGCAAACAAGTCGAACTATTTTTTTATCTCAACGTCGAAGGTTCGTAAACAAAACCAACACCTTGAATCACCCCAAACATTTAATAAACTTTATTTTAGGTTGGAAAGTTTCCGTCGAACAGCAAATTTCAGATTTGCACTTGAACAGGACGAAACTCTCGACTGAAAACGTATCTTCCATATACGAAAGTATTAGATCAACGGCTCTCAGTATTTACGAACAGTATTTGGGCGAAAAATGTGAACAGAAAATCCTACTAAAGCAGTCTCTTGTTCAAGAATTGTACTTTAAGATAAGGAATCTAAATGAAACACCATCCGAGTTGTGGTTTGACAAGATCCTCGAGGCGATGTATGAGAAAATAGAAAAAGAATTCTTGCCTTCGTTTAAGAAGAGCAAAGCGTATATAAAGCTTTTACAGGAGTTAGATTTACTGCAACAGGCAACTGCAGAGGAGGACGCGATCAGCATAAATAGCACTGATAGTTTAGAAAACAACGAGGCATCTAAATTTTCGGATAATTTATCTCATCTGACGCAGATCAGCAAAAAGGGGGAGCTGTTAACAGTCGACAGTACTCAGAAGAGCGTAAAGCACGCTAGATCTTTGAGTGATGTTACGATGTTTACAGGTAAAAACGATACAGATTTGAAAAGCCGCAGTTCCAGCCAGGACAGTAAGAAAATTAAAATCGTTGCCGATAGCTTGGACATAGAAGAGGAGGCACTAAAAACGGCAGAGAGATGTTTAAAAACTGGCGACTATGTTTTGTCAGTTAACATAATTGAAACTGGTAAGTTTAACATCAAAATTTTCAGCTCATAATTTATTTTTGGTACCCACCTCAGCCACACATTACTTTTTAATTTAACATGTCTAGAAAATTAAATTTACA
Organism: Anoplophora glabripennis; assembly: GCF_000390285.2. Lineage (NCBI taxonomy): Eukaryota > Metazoa > Arthropoda > Insecta > Coleoptera > Cerambycidae > Anoplophora > Anoplophora glabripennis. Next base: position 446,964 of record NW_019416310.1, read on the forward strand.
ATGCCTTTTTTAGGTATTGTATGTGAAAAAGGTAAAACTTTTGGCATATACGCTGTGAGAGTAACTAGGCAATTTGAAACAGGGTATAGTGAGGAGTGGCACATTTACAGACGTTATAGTGATTTTCACGATCTTTACACTAAAGTTAAGGAAAAGGTAAAACATTCATTCATCTATGAATGGTTGCGACTGTGACTCAGTATGTACATCTTAACTGGCAGAGAGCGACCTGTTACATGTACTATGAAAGCAAGACCTGTGTCACCACCAATGAAAACAATTTTCAAACTTTGTTGCAGTGGTCCTAGTTGTTTATGAGATATTGTTGGTGTAATTCAATGCTGGTCGAGTCATGTAGCCTGCAGAGTAGTTTGTTTTCTGAAACATCAGTTTAAAAATTGTTTCGGGCAATGCCAATACAGGTTTTATTTTTATAGTACTTATGAAATAAGGTCATTCTCGGCCAGTTTGGGTGTTTGAAATCCTAGTCATTGAGTAGAATTACGTGAAGTTTTCTTAGTCAAAAATAGAATGTACAAAAATAAAAGTTTGTGAGAAGCTCTGTCTAAATATATTTTTTTCATGTTTAGTTTCCTGATCTCTCCAAATTAACATTTCCCGGTAAAAAAACATTCCATAACATGGACAGATCTGTCCTAGAGAGGCGCATGAAGATGTTAGGCTCTTACATGCACGAGTTATGTCAGTCCCAGGTGATATCTAGCCATCACACGCTGAGGGAATTACTCATGACTTTTCTAGAGCAGGGTGATTACGATAGAGCTACCGGAGGACCCATTGCCAGTACAGTAAGTGCAAAAGTTTCTATAATATAACGCGTCACAACTGTATCTGATGCCTCGCGAAAATAACCGAAGGTATTGATGTGAATAATTTTTGGAAGTCATTACAAGATTGATTATATTGTGAAACACAATTTTAAATAGTTTGATAGACAGGGTGTTAATGAACTTATGTCAAATATTTTTGTTACATCTATGTTGAGTAAAATGTAATTTTAAAATCTAAGTTACTTCAAGGAGCCACCTGCTGATTTTCATAGATGTTCCACCATTTGCTTGCACATAAACTTCAGTGCGACGTATCCAATTCGCTCGCACACGCTGCAACATTGCCACGTCCTCTTGAATCGTATTACAGGCTTCGGCAATACGATGTTGCAGTTGGTTGATGTCACGAACTTCCGTGGAATACACGACACTTTTCACTCTGTGGGCATTTTCATTTGCTTCGCCATAAATTATTAACATGTCATAATATTCGCGATTGCTAAATAAATGCGTCATTTTAAAAAGCTTGAAAAACAGCACAGCAATCACTACAACAATGTATTACAAACTGACTTTCGAATACAGTTCGGCTTCATACGAAACCCACAAATTCATAAAAAGTGTTACAGAATTTTTTGTAAGTACTCATCACAATAAAATACATGTATTTCAGCAGTTCCAAAACAGTTTTAAACACATTTTTAATTAGCTTTTTTCACTATGTCCTGAAACTTCCGATACAAGTTTGTGACATCAGTTAAATCAGTTTTTTCTCCTTTTTCATCTCTTTAAATTTTTGACACCCTGTATAATTGGTGTAATTTAAATTAGATTGTAAATTAACAGCTTTTGTAACAAGTTCATAAAATTAAAGAAAACCAAGTGTCTTATGCAGCCAAATAATGACCAATTTTAATTCAATAATAAGCATGAAACTGCAGCACCTGTCGAGCCTATTTGGGTTAAGTGGAATTATCCGAATCTGCAAATGCGGCTCATGATTTTTTGTAAAACAACTTGGTTTTCTTCCACACTTGACTTTGCTCAGTTTTCTTTAATTTTTAGTACTGTAGTGCTTGAGGCATCAATTATATAGTACTGGCAGAACTTTTAACCCTTTCACTGCTCCAGACGTATATATTCGCTAAAAATGTATAGGGTTCAAACTGCTCCAGAGGATTAATTCGCATGAATAGTTAAATTGGATCAGGCTGCTCAAACCGTATATATTCACAACCATGCGCATTGTGACTCGGTTATTGCAATTGGTAAGGCGAATTTTTGCGGGCGAGCTTATACCGATTGTGACAAATATTTTTATGGAAAGAGGTACTGGTAATAATACCAAGATTGTTCATGTTTCTTTCAGTTTCTATTTAGTACATATGCTGTATTTTATTCAAAATAAAATCATAAAATATCGTAAATCGTAATTTAACACAACATTATGTAAAACTATAAGTGGTCTAACTGCCCCAGACGTATATATTCGCACGCGATAAACTTTCGCGCACGACGCGGTAGCTACGTTCAGACGTATTGCGCAGCGAAAGGGTTAAAGGATCTTTAAGGAAACCTGATCGTAAAATGTTTTTTTTTCGAATTTTAGATAGATTCTTTGGTAAACCCCCTGAAATCTGGGATGAAAACAATAAAGAATATGCCAGAACAACTCTTTAATACTGTTGACGAAGTAGTTGTAGGGTTGACAAAAGTATTCCATAATAAACCTGGTAGACTACCCGAGGCCAGTAAAGTTGGGGCCTCTATAGAAGAGGTACGTAACGGGGACAACTAAACAGTTGCAGAAATCGTAATATTAAGTTTATTTTTTAGACTGATGATAACATTCCATTAAGAATAATGTTGTTGCTGATGGACGAAGTTTTTGATCTGAAGTCACGAAACCAGTGGCTGCGAAGGAGAATCGTAACATTACTACGACAAATCGTTAGGACCATGTTTGGTGATATTGTAAATCGTCGAATATTAGACTATGTATCTTTTATAACTAGCCCTAAAAATGTAGCTCATTATCTCTATGTATTCAAGTAAGTCATAGAATGAACGTACATAATTTTTTGAGAAGAATATTTCCCCTCGTTTTAGGCAATCGTTTTGGCCAAATGGAGTCCGCAACGAGGCAAAAGTTGAAAGAGATGCGGACACCAAAAATAGAACGAGAGTTGCCGCTAAAGTTGCCCTCTTGTCTTGCCTGTCAGGTGAGTTAATACTTTTTGGAATGCCAAAGTATTGGACAACTTTATTTTAGATGAACTGAAGCATATTATTGGATCTGAAACGACGAGGCGCGGTCTACTTACAGTTTTCGATTTATTCCAAAGACCAATTTTAAATCGTAGACTACTGTACGTTTTATTAGAAGGAGTTTTATGTACTTTGTTTCCCGATAAAGATATGGAGAAATTATTTATCAAATTATATTCTAAGTCAAAAAGTGAATGGAAAAATACTCGTAAATGTAGGTGATGATTTATTTATTTTCACGTTTAGTGCCATTCGTTACTCATTCTCTTAAATTGAAGGTATTATCACTTATCTGTATTAACTTGAATTTTACTTTAGGCACTTAGTTTTATTATTTATTTGTTTTATCGTTTACATTTTTTCCTGTCTAGGCCTCTGCTTGTGTCGTTATATCTGTTATCTTTAAAGTTCTCATATATACACATATTTATTTTATAAATATATTTAAAACCTTGTTATTTCTTTTTTCTTTTTAAATGCTCCGTTTTACTTAATAATGTCAGGAAAACTCGCAGCAATATCTGGACTTTGTTCCTTGCGTCTTTACACTAGTGCCAAAATAGTAGGCAGATTCATTCTCAAAACGTAGATTAGGGTAAGACGGGTAAAATTTTTAGATATAGAAAAACAAATAGATATATCGATTTTGGTAAAAAGTAGATTATTATTATTATTTCAAAATTTACCAAATATGTAACAGGTACTTTTTTATTTATACCCAATATTTATCCAGCAATTCCAATTACCACTTTTTCTTTTTCTTTTTGTTACGGGATATATCCAGTAGGGTGGAGCGAAACAAACATAAATTAAAAAAAAATTATATCTTCTGTATTGTTAATCAATGACCCGATAGGAAAGTTTCACTTACAAAAAACCAAAAATCTACGACTTTATTTTCAGGTGGCGCACCGTGAGGGTAGTTTACAAAAAACTTACATTTTTAGTTCTAAATTGTACCCACAAAATTGAAGTAATTTCATAACTTTTTGTCATCAATATACTTTTAATTTATTCTTAGCCATATCTCGCGTATAAACGTATTACTTTGTAGTGAAATATCATTAATTGGTTTTGCAAATATTTGCATATTAGGAATTTTTCTTCGAAATAACTGCCGGCCACAGAGCACCTGGAGTGTACGTTTCCTATTCCAAAGCATGGGAACCGGTGAAGCCAAATTGCGGGGAAGTGGAGTGTGCGAGGTAATCTGACCGCGTAAACTTTGAACAGGTCAGGATTAAGCAATATTTTTACACTAATGACAAAATTCATTTTTCAAGTTTGGAATTCAGAAAATGGAGTCATTGTTTTACTAGAAAAACACCTGAATCATCCTTAACAATGATTCGTATGCTTATTACACGCAAATGAATTGCCACTCCGGCATTTGTTCTCCAGTCTCGACGGCACTACAACAGACCATAATAGTATTTTTGGCATCATAGGAAAAAAAATCGACAAGTGTCTCGACTTCCCATAAAATTGCCGGATCTGAACACTGATTCGTTAAGTACCGATCAAAATTACCTGTATCAGATGTATTGCGCAATTTCTGTTGGTAAGGTCTCATCAAACTTGGCTAACAAAGACCCAGGAAAACTGGCACATTCTCGATGGTTGACTTTCGCAAACAGGATTCTTCGTTTATATATTGCAACAGCTAAACGACAAAAAATTTGAAGGGACTAGCCACTTTTATCATGAAAGCTACTCTCCAACCTGGTTTGATATCAAGACAAAATCGTCTTGTAAATATGCTCCTATACATGTATTTTACATGGTTAAAAGGTGTTTGTATTTGCGAGATGACCTGAAACGCATCGTCTTGAAAACTAACTATTCAAAGAAATGCCTTCTTCCCACACCGAGAAAATGTGTTGCTGACTATGTTACAAGACGATGACTCACACGTAAGGAAACTGGCTGTTCGGAGTTTTAAGATAAGAAATCAGTGCAAAGGGAAGAAAATTCACAAATTCCAACTTCCAGAACTTAAGGTTGATGCGCCTAGTTATTATGATTTAATAGATTCAGAGAAAGAAGTAACTGAACCTCCAATAACAATGAAATACACCGACACAGAAATTTCAAACATTTGCTTGAAATTGAAAAGTATCCTTGGCAGTAGAGATGTGCATGAAGCTCGTAACAGAGGCTTCATTATCTGTTTGCAGACCAGACGCAAGAGATGGTTTCATTCGTACGAGGATAAAAGCCAGGCAAGACATACCACTTTTCGACACGAAATCTCGGTATTTTCGTCAAAAAGATGGTGGACATTAAAACGTATTTTTTGTGGTGTTTTTACGTATTTTTCAGTTATTAATTCCTTTAGTAATTTTATGTATTAATATTGTAGTAAAGATAGCAATATAGTCGTAAATAAAGTTCCGTATGTAAGCCAAAAATAGATTTTTTATTTTAAATTCAAACCTAATGCGCCACCTCAATATATTGACTTATTTCATGAGAAAGCTGTCCGCGCGTTGGGTGCCGCGTTTGCTCATGTTAGACCAAAAACGTGTTCGAATGAACATTTCCAACGCTCTGTTGGCGCAGTTTAGGCGCAATAAATCCTAGTTTTGGCGCCGATTAATTACTGTAGATGAAACTTGGATATACCATTATATGCCTGAAACAAAAATACAGTCCAGACAGTGGACTGCAAAGGGGGAACCGGCTGCAAAAAAAGCAAAAACTGTATTTCGGCTGGGAAAGTGATGGCGACTGTTTTTTGGGATGGTCATGGAGTTATTTTAATCGATTACCTTCAAAAAGGAAAAACCATTACAGGAGCATACTACGCATCATTACTTGACAAGCTGAAGGCAGAACTTGCAAAAAAACGGCCACATTTGCAGAAAAAGAAAATCTTGTTCCATCAAGACAACGCACCGTCTCACACCTCAGCGGTTGCCACGGCGAAAATCCACGAATTACGGTTTGAACTGCTTGACCATCCGCCTGACTCACCAGATCTAGCCCCAATCGACTTCTTTTTGTTCCCTCATCTAAAAATTGCGCTCGGAGGACAGAGATTTTCGTCAAATGAAGAGGCAATCATCTTTGTGAACAATTATTTTGCAGAGAAAAATGCCGAGTACTATTTGGACGGGTTACAGAGATGGGAGCATCACTGGGAGAAGTGTGTAGAGTTACAAGGAGACTATGTTAAAAAATAAAAAAAATGTCTGGAAAAATATCTTGTACCTTTGTTAGGTCGGAAACTTTTCAGACCACCCTCGTACAATAGAATCTTACTATTTCTACATTTTACTTGGAATTGCTTTTCAATACTGAGATTTTTGGTATTGAAGAACATTTTTTGACTTCATTTGATACAATCAATAAAAAAAAAATTGTATTTTCTTCATACCTCGGTCAAAAGTACGTACTTTCGTCCCTAATAGCAGGGACGAAAGTTTAACATTTACTCCCTGTGAGAAGTACACGCGCGCCCTCTATAACGGCAGGAGGAAAGAATTTCTCATGCGTATTTATACTCGTAACTAGAGACTATTTATTATGTCGCTATAACAAATTGTTAACCGCTGTCATTACTGTTGCTACCTCTAAAGTTAAAAAAAGTAAAATTAATAACGTACTTTCAACCGGCTATGAAGAAAAATCGTATACACTACACGGGCCGAAAATTCAACTTTCGGCCCTTGTGGTGTAATATACTATTATTTCAAATCACTAAATAGGTGCCTTTAAAATAATGAAAAACTCCACTATTTTTTTTAAATACTGTGAGCTATAATTTCATTCTTTTCCATTAGCTTACTTTTTCGATTTCATTTTAAATAATGAAAATTTATTTCATGCACAGTACCACAGTAAAATTTTAGAATAAAGTACTCAAATCTTCGTCTCTTGAGATTGCAGTTTGAATTTTCTTTAATGTTGAAAGTTCATTTTTTAACATCTGTGAATCTTCCTATGAACCACACATTTATCATCTATTTAAATTTTTTTCCTGCCGCTTGTTTGGTGTTTTGCTTTTCTTACACTTGCAGCACTTTTTAAAGCATGATAAATACTTCCGTCGTAGACTTTTGTTAAAGAACTGAATATTTCCACGGTATCATTCACCGACTTATCTGACGTTTGTATGGAATTTCTCTCACAGACATTCATGTGTTAAATTCAATCACTTTGATTAACAGATTAGCCACTAACACCTGAACACAATTCCATTTTTAACATCTAATAACATGACGAAAGTGTACATGCAAACATATTATCTGAACACTATGCAAAATAAACAGCACATTACAATTTTTTTGCAACACACAAAATTATTAGATAGAAAATTGAGGTTCAATTTATTTATGCCTATTTTGTTATTGGATCTTTATTTTCAAAGATGAATAGTAAATAAAACACAATTATTGTATAAACACAAACTCTATTCACATGGCTTCCTTCAAACTCGGTATTTACAAGTGGAATCGATAGCATCAGAAACAGAGTTACACAATACGATAGTTTATGCTTTACATTGTTAATATAAAGTCCCTTTTCATAATCACAGTTATATAAACATATTAAAACATATCTTAATACCTAAGAAGAACGTACATATATAATTTTTGAACAAACACAATGCTTGTGTGAAAAACTGCCAACTTAAAAAGTACTTAATGGAATTGAAAAAATATTATGTGTCTACTTAAAATCAAATTACTCAAATTTTATTGAATTAACGGATGACGTGTCAATAGTGCCGCCACGATACGAACCTCGCTTTTTCTTAGTCTTTTCACGCCTAAACGATTTTCCGCGGGTGTGTTTCAAGTCTAAGTTGGCCTTCTCACCCCAGGATCCTCGGGCATTATACTGTAAATAAAAATGACATTTATACGAGCCGATTTCCACATTTTTGGAGGGTTTTTCCTATTATCCAGGGAAACACAAAAATTAAAAGTGAATAAGTCCAGTTTTCAAGTAAAATTTAACAGCTATTAATTTAACATACCAATACCTTGATTTGTTTAATATACAGATTATTTAAAATTTTTGTTAGTTTTTTCATAATAGCGGTTTATAATTCTCGACATATTTTTAAAAGGGCCTAAAAACCATGCCAATAACTTTTTATTTGACAACTATACTAGTTGAAGCAAAATTTCAAGACAACTTTTGTAATATACAATGTGTCCCACTTTCATGGAGCTACCGCGAAATCTCGCCTGATATCCCAATATTTTGAAACTGGTGGCAAATATATACCTATAAAGGGAGTCTTTAAATATAACCACATTTGATTGTAGTCAGAGGCGAACCATTCTGAGATGGAAAAAGGGGTCGATTTTTCAAAAAAAAGATATTAACGATTTTTTTTTAAACTAGTAAGATAATTATTCTTAATCAGCACCTTTAGAAACCCCTTTGTACAAGATTACATCGTTGTGGGTTCGAAGGTGTTTCAGATACGGGTCGTCGAAAAACAATTTTTTTCAACTTAAAACAATTTGTATCTGTAAAACGGGCTGTCAAATGAAAGAAAATTATTCTATATTTTCTGTTTAGAATAATGTATTATACTGGTATGAAATGATTCTACAACAAAATAATAATTTTTTTAATAAGGCAAAAATTCTAATTTGTACGATTGTTGCAAAATGAAAATTAGAATTTTTGCCTTATTAAAAAAATTATTTTGTTGTAGAATAATTTCATACCAGTACGATACATTATTCCAAACAAAAACTACAGAAATTTTTTTAATTTGAGAGCTCGTTTTACAGATTCAAATTAATTTAAGTTGATAATTTTTTTTTTTTGACCGCCCATATCTCAAACATCTTTTACCCACAAAGATGTAATCTTGTACAAAGGGGTTTCTAATGGTGCTGATTAAGAGTACCTTACTAGTTTTTTTTCCAAAAAAATTGCAGATACTTTTTTATTTTTAAATCGAGCCTTTTTTCCATCTCAGAATCAGACACCTCTCACTACAATCAAATATGGTTACGTAACAAAAACTGGATGTGTGGTAGTTTATTTGTTAGTTCTCAGAACAGATGGGCCAACTCAGACAGTAAGATATTTCAGTCAACAAATAATTAAAAGTTAAGGGTTTTCAAGTAGGTTTAGCGTCGTCGAGAGATTAGTGCCTCTTGAAATTTGCAAAGTTGTCCTTCGAAGGCTTATAAAATTCAGCAATGTTTTTGAACAAGTAGACTTAGATAGTCGGGGCCATGTATCGGGCATCTGGTATTCGACTAACTGCATCAGTTCAGCCCATGGTGAAGGGAAGAATCGATATTTCTAATAACGTACGAAATACGTTTGCAAATATGTAGAAATTACAAGATAATTAAATAAGTTATTAGAATATTGTGAGGAAAATAATAATAGATCAAATAGCTGGTTTTTAGGCAGATTTTCCAAGCTATAAGAATAGATTAAATGAAACTGACTAATCAGTCCCGTGTTGCTATACGGAATCACAAGAGGAAGGTGTAGGGTTACTTGTAAGTTCGGTTTAATCACAAAATTATTTAGATAATTGTAAATTCAGTTAATTAGATAACATTAACATGGTATAGTTATGCCAAAACGTCCCTATATTCAGAGATCCCGCCAATAAGATGAGAACCGAAATTTCAGAATCCAAGAAATGGGCATGTCGAAGCGCAATGTCGAATTCAGGAGAGATCTCCAAAAAGGGCAATTTCTCCTTGGGTCCCACATTAAGCAGCCTACTTAGTTTTAGAGTCTCGGGTTAATTTAATAATGGATAAAGTTTTTCCAATTTTTGCTATGGATCTTGTATTCCCTGAATCTGGGTACACTGTTGCGTGTAAATGAATGAATGTTTGTTCGAGACTATTGTGTTACCGTTGTTTTGTTTTTATTGTTATTATAACCTTCCTGGAATGTTTTGGTGTTTTCTTGTTCTTCCAATTTAAGTGTCAGCCTATACAACCAATAACTGGATTACCTTGTACATGAGCAACATACGGTAAGTGTCTTGTATTCATTCTCTGAACATACCACATTTCTAAGGTCCCACATATTAATTAAAGTGTAATGATAATTATAAACTCCCTTTCGAGAAGTAAATGGTAAACTTTTTTGCAAATTAATATCGATATGATACTGGTCATAATGGTAGATGGTTAAATAAATAACCCATCAGGTTACAGTTACATCCAAATCTAAAGACACACTTTATAGGTACCTATATTCACCACCAAAGATTCAAAATATTCGGATATCAGGCGAGCAAGATATCAGGGTAGGACACATTGTATACTTCTCATATTGAATAAAAATGGAATTAATTAATAAAAAAACTAGTTAGCTCAAAATATACTTACATCTAAATTAAAATTGTATACACATCTAATCGTCAAACGTTATCTTCTTATTCTCTGCAGGCTTTGATCCAAAACTGTCTCTCTGATTGAACCCTTTGTTACCGAAACCGCCCCTTCCCCCGCCACCTCCGTCACCGAAGGACTTCCTAAAGCCGCCGCCTCCTCGCCCACCCCTATCGTTCCTGAAGTTTCCGCCACCACGTCCTCCCCTATCGTTACCATCAAACGATTTCCTGAAACCGCCACCTCCTCGACCACCTCGATTGTTAAACCCACCGAAAGAATTCCTACCGCCACCGTCTCCGTCACCGTCGCGGTTTCCTCTAAATCCTCCCCGATTTCCCCCTCGGCCACCTCTGTTACCGCGGAAGTTATTATTATTACCCCCACGATTACCCCCTCGATTGCCCCCTCGACCGCCAAACGAATTTCTACGATCATCATTCTAGCGTGCGAAATTTTATGGTGGTTCAATTAAAGAGACAGGGTACATTCCAGATCAAGTACGGGGGCAAATATGGAAAGAAAGAAAAACTGTATTAGTACAACAGACAGGCGAACCATCCATTAGGCAACGTGCAAACTCCAAAATGATTGGATCTTTTTAATATCATTACGATGTGTTTCTGATACACTACTACAAACCCTGTAGAGAGTTCGCGCTATCCGTTGCACCCTTTCGAGATTGCACGTTACCTTAGCTTCAAAAGAATTGTCATTTAATCGTGGATCTATTTGCACCTCTTCATCTCTCACCCTTCGGAATGGAGTATTTTTTTGCTAAAATCACCAAACAAACATTTCTAAGTAATAAAATCTCTTAAATGACTGCTAAAATGATTTATCTCAAATTGGAAATAATTTGGGTATGAAGAGGATAAGAAATAGACGAGGGTTGCCTTTAATATTTCATGAATAGAGGGAAAAAAAATAATATGTAGCTTACTATTATCGTCTTTCAAAATATTCTCCATAAAGATACACTTTTGCATGCATTTGAACCAATTTTCGAAGCACTTTTTCCATTCCGATTGAACCACCTCAAAAACGTGCCATTTTGAACACTTCAGGCATCAAAAACCGTTGATCTCGTAATTTATGTTTGATGTGTGGGAATAAAAAGTCATTGGGTGCCAAATCAGGGCTGCACTGTGGATGGCTCATCAATTTGACTTCTTCAGCTCTCAAAAAGTCTTTTATTTGAGCCGATGTGTGAGAGCTCTTATTTCCAAGAACAATGAATCTTCGGCGTTTGATTTCCCTTATTTTTCTGAAGACTTCTGTCAAACAAATGGTTGTGAACAATTCAAAATTGACCGTCCGACGTGGCACTAATGGTACAGTTACCACATGCCCAGTTTTTCCGAACAACTTTTGTTGGATTTGGCTCATCTTGAAAGACCCATACAGTTGACTGCTGGGCTCACAAGCATAGAGCCACGATTCGTCACCTGTTGAGACGATACAGATGTGTTTTGAAGCATAGTGATCGTATTTCTAAAGCATTTCCTTTGACCAATCGACACGAGCTAAATTTTTTAGAGGCCAATCAATGTTTTCTGGAACAACAACCGATTTTGGACGACCTTCACGAAATTCATCACTGAGCGAACCGCGACCACGATTGAATTCCGTATACCATCGATATACAGTGATTTTTGATGGCATTTCATCGCCAAAATTCGAATTAAGTTCATCGATGCACTGTTGAGATAATCCACAGCAAAAGTTGTAAAAAATAATCGCACGGAAATGTTCACGACTTAATTCCATTTTTTGGCCGAGATTAATTTTTCAAGTCACTGTAAACAACACAACGTCAAAACATTTTGAGTAAATATATATTCCCAAAATATAAAAGGCAACCTTCGTACAACAAAATTCATACAAGAATCGGAAATGAATTGAGAGCGAAATGTAATTACTCACCCAATTGTTCCCATTAAAGCTGTTATTTTGCCCGGCTTTAACAAAGTTGTCATATTTCGGTTTTTTAATTTTTAACTCCACTTCTTCCTCTTGTTCTTCTGATTCCTGTCTGCCGACCTTTGCTACTTTCTTGGGTGGTTTTTCTTCATCGTCTTCATCTTCATCCGAAGATGCTGATTTTTTATTAGCCGCTGCCTTTTTAGGAGCCGCTTGCGGTTTTGGTGGAACTTTAACCGTTTCCTCATCGTCGCTTGAATCTTCCTCGGAACTTTCTTCCTGTGCTGGTTTCTTTGCCGGAGTGGCGACCTTCGCTGCTGGTTTTTTAACGGCTACAGCTTTAGTTTCTTCTTCTGAACTCTCTTCTTCAGAACTACTTTCTTTTGCCTTCTTCGCAGGAGTGACTGCTTGCTTTTTGGGCTGGGGCTTTTCATCTTCGGAGTCGTCCCCCGAACTGCTTTCATGTTTCCTCTTCGCAACTGGTGTTGGTTTTGCTGGTGTTTTAACCGCCGGTTTCTTGGGTTCTTCTTCTTCTTCTGAAGAGTCCTCGCTGCTGCTTTCCTTCGTGACTTTTGCTGGCTGTACTTTAACGGGTGTCGGTTTCACAGGGGCAGCTTTCTTGGGAGCTTCTTCCTCATCTGATGAGTCCTGAAATAAAATATTCAATTAAGATAGTACTATTCTACCAATAATACGAGGTGATCCCTGTATGAGTGACATACATTTAGTACATACATGTATAACAGCATGAGACCTAAATTAAAAAAATGTATGGAATGGTTTGGAGGTTTTCATAGCAGTTGTCAATAGTTAAACAGTGTCTGGTATGATTACGGCTTCATCAGTTTAGAGTTTATGTTTCCAGGGACTTAAAAGTCCTTTTCTATAGAAAAACCTCTGATAGTTTTTTGTGAAGAGAACAATATGTTTCTCAAAATATCAAGAACTGCAAACAGTTTCAACATTTCTTCTGAAGGCAGAAATGTTTTTCAAATGTCGAGAAATCTAAACTGAAGATTAAGTTAATAATCAACACTTACGAAATGAAAGGAAATAACGAGCGTTCAAATAAAAACGTGGTCCAAGTTGGCTCTGACACATTGGACAAAGGGAGTAGCTTATAGCGACCAAGTTAACCTCATTTCTCAACGAGCTTTATAGCAGCTGTCAGTTTCAATAACGTTAATGACTATATAACTTTATTTTAAAGAATAATCGTGATAACAATAACAAACAATTATAGGAGAACAAACGCAAATCTTTTTTTAACAGTGTGGCAGGTACCGGCTGATACTCCCACCATTTGTGATAAAACAAGTACAGAAGTTCTTGGCGCATTTTCCATTATTTGTTGGACATTTTCTTTTAATTCTTCAGTCCGCTTTTTAGGTCGGCCGCTTCCTTCTTTTCTTGTTACACTGCCCGTTTCACGAAAAACATTAACACAACGCTGAACTGCACTTTGAAAAATTTTGTACTCAACAACGCCGGGAAATTGATTTTGAAATTCTATGAAACATTCCTCAATAGAATACTTCCATATTCCATCAATCTTGCGTCCATTTCTAAAGTAGGACTCTATGATAAACACTTTTTGTTCTTGAGAAAACACCATTTTAAACGCTTTTTAAAACGAAAATATTCAAATTGATAGCGGCGATATAGCGCTTTGACAGATGACGTTTAAGTTCATTTGCTATACGCTACGCCCTACGTCCAAATTTTCAGAACCAACTTGACCACGTTTTATTTGAACGCTCGTTGCTTTTAAATGTAAACACAATTTACTTGTTTAAGCATTGGCTTATTCTATGCAAAAATATAAAAAACATTATTTGTCAATATTGTGTAACAATTGGATATCATGACAAATTTATGGTAACCGGATTTCAGACGTTAACCACATGCTAGGTTATTTGTTATGATTAGGGATACTAATTTGCGCAAAAAAAACAATCTAATTTCGCAAAAACAAAAATCGAAAATCCAAAATTTCGCTTTCGCTTTATTCGCTAAAACCAAAAACAAGGCAAAAAAAAATTTTTTTAGAGGTCACTCAAGATTTTTAATAATTTCCAAAATCGTCATAAATAGAATATTTTTCTCGTTATTTTATCATTTTCTAGGTTGAAGAAAATCTCAATTCTGAAAATTTCAAATTGATATTTTAATTTCTAAAGGTTACTCATAATTATTTTATGTAGTAGTGTATCTATGTTTTCGAGCGACCTCTAAAAAATAAATATCAACGAACTAATAATTTTTTTTATTGAATTTGATGAACAAGAATAGAAATAAATCAACACTTATATTTTAAAAAATTAAAAAATTATAAATATTTGATACTCGCAATGCGGTAGTAAAGGACCCCGCACTTTTCTTATGCGAAGTGGGTTTCGACCAATTTTTTTGAAACTTCGCAGGATGATAGTTCTTAATACGTAGATCAAAAGTCTCAATGGGCACAAGGCCCTAAATCCACCCCTTCCCCCCAAAACTGCCTCCAAGTAGCAGGGGGATTTAACATCAACCCAACAACGACCCCAAACAACCACATTTTTGACTATCAAACTACCCCACTTGACCCCGCCCCCCACGAATCAGCCTACGGATTTTCCAGATTACTGTATTTTATAGTTGCACGTATTTTTTGCACGTATATTTGCACGTATATTTTTTGCGCATATTTTTTCACGCTAAATTAGAATCTGCAACTCAATTTTACGGAATCGGGTCAGGAAAATTGTTATTAACAATTTAATTGTTTATATAGCTGTAGAAAGTTTATTTGTCATTTTATGAAAAAATATTTCAAGTCAGTTATTTATTTTGATAAAATCTAAAAAAGTTTTTGTTTTTTTCGAAAAAGTAATATTCAAGCTGCAAAACGCTGTTAAACTTAACACACGTATATATCTACAGTGTCGGAAAGTTCCCATGGTTCATCGGCCGTTACGTGAGAGCGATAAAGTCATAGAAATCCGTACGATAGAGAAAGATGGCTATAATGAAGGCGTCTTAATAGTCACCGCCCATTTCGCCCTTCCACAATTACACCCCTCCCTACCTGGAGTCAGTTTTTGGCAGGGAAGGGGTGGATTTGGGGATTTGTGCCCAATGAGACCTTTGATCTACATGTTAAGAACTATCTATCTGCGAAGTTTCAAAAAAATTGGCCGAAACCCACTTCCCATAAGAAAAGTGTGGGGTCCTTTTACCTCGAGAAATTTTTTTAGAGGTCGCTCGAAAACATTTTAGGTATACTGCTTTTAAAGTTAAAATAATTATGAGTGACCTTTAGAAATTAAAATATCGATTTGAAATTTTCAGAATCGAGATTTTTTTCCACCTAGAAAATGATAAAATAATGAGAAAAAAAATTTTTTAAAAATTACATTTTTGACGATTTTGGAAATTTTTAAAAATCTTGAGCGACCTCTAAAAAATTTTTTTTTAGCTGATTTTTTGAGGGAACTTAAAACATGATAAACTAATATATTTTCACAAGACAAAAAAAAATAGTTGTTTTTGGGCCACCCTAATATGAATGTTGATGTTACTAATTGTAAGAAAAACTATTTGTTTCAAAATAATTACTTTTGCTGGTTTATAAAGAATCCATAATAAAATTAAAATACTAATCTGATAGATCTGAAATATTTTTTAAAATCATTTCAACTTTTGAATAAAAAGTATTTGTTACTATTTTTAGAAAGCACTGCGTTAGGTTTGTGAATTTCAGTATGAATGACCTCTGACAATGACATAGTTTATATGAACTACATAGTATCAATTCACGTAATATACTTGGGCGTTAGATGAGCGAAAAGAACAAACGACAAAAGTTAATTTGGAGAAACGGGAATCTCATAACTCTCAAGTGAGTTTATGCTCCAGCAGCAGGATATGAAAAATTACAAAAAAAAAAGTAAAAAAAATTAGTTCTCACGACGGAATTTGAAAAAACAAATTATCCTCTATAAATATGACTCATTCAAAGTTAAGACCCTTCATATTGTTGACAATAACTCCAGTAGAAGCTTAAGAAGAATTGCATTTGAATTGTGTATCAACGAGCTGCAGTGTACATAAAATACTTAAACGACGGAGGTTGTCCAGACTAATTTACAAACAAATCTATTAACGTTCACGTCGGCCTAGTGGATTATTTAATTGTCAATTCTTCCCAGAAGACTAACGCAACATAAATATTCAGATCTTTTCCACTCGACAAAAAAAAATGTATTTACACAATGGAGCGATTACACATATTTTTCAAGATGTCTGACATTTAAATGAAGTATTTGGGGAACGTCGGATTGGAAAAAATGTGTCACATCTTTAACCTACCTAGTTGCCAAATACAAATCTTTTACTTTAACACAACACAACCATACATGCTGTTGTCAAATCTAACAGAAACACTTTAGGCTTCTTTTTAAAATATCTTTGAAATTGATTTGTGTTTCATATTGAACATACACACTTACCACATTACATGTACTTACTTCTGAACTAGATTCTGCCTTCTTTTGAACAGGTTTTGGCACTGCCTTCACAGGCGTTTTTTGAGGAACTGCCTGTTTTGCACTTTTCTGGTTTTTATTTTTAGGAGTAGCTTCCTCTTCCTCGGATGAATCCTGTAACATTAACACATTAAGCATTAATCAACAAATTACTTGAATTTATCCAAAAAAAATATTACTGGTAAAACAATACTTACATCTGAACTGGACTCCTGTTTCTTCTGAACAGATTTTGCCACCACTGGTGCTTTCTGTGGTGCTGCCGGCTTTGCAGTTTTCTGAACTGTCTTTTTGGGCGCTTCATCTTCAGAAGAATCCTCGGAACTACTTACTTGTTTTTTCTGTACAGGTTTTGCTACAGGCTTCACTGCAGGTTTTTGTGGAGGAGTCTCATCTTCATCTGAAGGATCTTCCTCTGAACTATCCTTTTTCTTCTGCACTGGTTTCTGTGGTTGTTTCTGAACTGGTTTTGCAGGCTCTTCTTCATCCGAAGAATCCTCTGAACTACTTTCCTGTTTTTTCTGAACAGGTTTATTTACTTTTTGTTGAACAGGCTTAGCAGCAGGTTTTTTAGTTTCTTCTTCATCTGAAGAATCATCTGAACTACTTTCCTGTTTTTTACTGACAGGTTGTTGTTTCTGGACAGGTTTTGCAGCAGGCTTTTGCACCTTCTCTTCTTCGGAAGATTCCTCAGATGAACTATCTTTTTTCTTTTGAACTGGTTTAGCAATAGGTTTTACTGTCGCTTTAGGAGCAGGTTTAGTTGCTTCCTCTTCATCGGAAGAGTCTTCTGAACTACTTTCTTGTTTTTTTTGTGGTGGTTTAGCTGGTTGTTTCTGTGCTACAGGCTTTGCTGTAGGTTTTTTAACTTCCTCCTCTTCGGAACTGTCGTCACTACTAGATTTTTGTTTCTTCTGGCCTGGTTTACCTTGTTTTAGTACGCCATTTAAAAGTTTTGGCTTTGGTGCCTCTTCCTCTTCACTGCTACTCTCATCACTTTCTGCGGTTTGTAGCTTAATTTGTTTTGCTTTCGGTCCAGAATTTAAATAATGAGTCAATATTTCATTAAAGGTGGGTGCTCCCTTCACAAGTCCACTCTAAAAATAAAGGAAAAATAGAAGTTTTAACAAAATAAACTCAAATTAAATAAAATTTTAATTGAACGAGTTTAAAGCCAGGAGACATAGGAACATTCAAAACTTTTCAAATATTAATAACAGTAACGAATTCTGGAGCACACTGACTATTTCAAATTAAATTTAGGTGAATGTAGAACAAAAAACACGTGGTGGATGAACACACACGAAGCTCTGAATTATTTATGAAAGTACAACAGTTTAAAACACATTAAATATTTTAAGTTAAATTAGACACTTACCGCATTGGTTTTCTTTTGAAAAACAGAGGCTAAGTTTTTGTCCTGTTTGTTCAAATAATCAAAAATTACGGCAGAAGCCACGCTTTTTGTGTTGTCCGCCATGTCGACTATAAAAAGGATAACCAAGAACGCGTTTGTTCACAAATTCAATATCGAATTGAAAGCGCATGCTCCTCACTCAAATTTTATCTAAACCAGGTACGTTCAGAAATTTTAATAGCTTTGTTTCTAAAGTAATCCAAAACAGTTTGAAGGGAACTAAATTCAAGTGCATTTACTTTAATAATACTTTATATACTTGTAAGAAATAAAATGACAAAAATCAAATTTAACAGTGGTAATACTACACGGATTGTAAACGTAAACGTAATAAGAATGGATTCTGCAGTTGGCTTTAGCGCAAAAGTACAGATGTCCCTGATGATCTTTCTATACGGTATAGAATAATATAGCCATAATAAATTAATATAACATAATTTATCAGTCAAGTTCTGGCGGCCAATTTTTCAAATGATATTTGGTTGCTATAAAGGTATAAGTCCGTATTATGGCTGTTACCATAAAATTTAGTTAAATCTAGTATAAATTTATTTTAATAAATCAACAAAGTAGGGAAGCAAGCATATTCATCATTAGTAAAATTTGGCATAATTCTTGTTAATTTACACCCATAAAGTATTTAGCTGATAACAGTGACAACTTACAGAAGAGTTAATTGTAACAACTGGCATGACAGCAGCACACTTAGTTTTTCTTTGATTGATTGCAATCATATACGGTGTGAGGTGAATGGTAATACATTTTATTTTTTATTAATAAACGAAAAGTTTTAAAGGAAAATTGCTAGAGAGGTAAAAGTTTCTAAAAGAACCAGTTTATCTAATGCGTATTTTTGGATATCGAGTTTTTGCGAAATATAAAAGTTATGGCAAAAAATGTCTTGAGGGGTAGTTATTTCAACCCCTTTCGAGGGCTTAAAATTTTCGAAAAATAGTTGAAAACTCTCATCTGTATTAGTAAACAACCTGTAAAAAATTTATTATTTGTACCTTGTTCGGTTTTCAAATTACAGCCAATTTTCATAATTTTTTTGGAAACTTTGATGGCCCATATCTCTTCAGGGGTCATTTTACTAAGGCGATTTTTTGCAGATCGTGTTCTTTTGAAATGTAGATTCACTGGTATCATTTATGCTACGCCATTCAAAAACACCCTGTATACAAAATGTTTTATATTTTGAGATTACAAATTTTTAATATTAATATCTTCACTATGTAGCAATTTTATCGTTAAAATGTTAAGGTTTACAAAACTGGTCAAATAAAAATAAAAAAACTTTATTTATATTTCATATAAATACATTCTTACAGTTAAAATTTAAATTAAAAAATAAATATCTTACAAAGTTAAATAAATATGAGCACATTGCGATTTGTGTAGCACTTTAACATACAACTTTCCATTCACACTGTTCTCCTCTCTATCATAGTCTGGGTATCGAAGACATTGCACTGGCTTCTTGATTAGTTTGAGATGCGTATTTTGGCCTGCATACACACCCACTCTCCACCAGCACATAATCTTGCCCAGTAAGGGTTACAGGTCCCAAAGGAATTACCAAAAACAAATAAGGAACATACGTTTGCGTACATTCGCCTCTAACTACATCACATTCAGAACTTTCACAAACCTAAAACAGAATATATGTTATAGATTTATTATTGCTCTTATTACAAAATACTTATACAGGTTCGGAAAGTCCCCATGGTTCATCGGCCGTTACGTGAGAGCGATAAAGTAAGTCATAGAAATCCGTGCCATAGAGAAGGATGGTTATAATGAATGCGTCTCATAGTCACCGCTCGTTTCGCCCTTCCACAAATAAGATCCACTTCCACTTGTAATTCAGCGACCGGTGGTCATCTTTGTTTTCGTCGTTTGGCTTTTCTGTAATAGATGTCACTACGAATATAACTCCGACTTCGTATTCCGATAGTTAATACAATCCGTTAACAGAGGGCAACACAATTTGTCTAAGGTGCAGCCCTAGAAAGAGTGATGCCAGATCTACAGATTTTTTTGGAATTGGGTAAATAGGGAATTTTGCTGTATTTCTTGGGATTTTTAAGTTTTTTTAAAAAGTATACTTAAATAACAACTAAATGAACTTTTAATGCAGCTGAGCACTACACTGCATTTGAATAACTTCTCAGTAGTGGAAACAAGGTCACTAGATTTACAAATAGAGGTATCTACTAGCTACTGTAAAAAGTTTTCTTTGTTACGCGTTGTGCTTCCCTCTGTTAACGGATGGTATTAACATATCGGAATACCGAAGTCGAAATTGTATAAGTAGTGACATCTATTAAAGAAAAACCAAACGACGAAAACAAAGATGACCACCGGTCGCTGAATTACAAGTGGAAGTGGATCTTATTTGTGGAAGGGTGAAACGGGCGGTGAGTATGAGACGCCTTCATTGTAGCCGGCCTTCTCTATCGCACAGATTTTTATGACTTACTTTATCGCTCTCACGTAACGGCGGATGAACCATGGGGACTTTCCGACCCTGTATATTATGCACTGTTATTAGTACCACAATGTAATATATACAAATCAGATCAGTTAAAGCATGATATAATTATCGATAACCATTTTTTTACGTGCATCACCAATCTACTTCCTTAGAACGTGGCGGTGGTTGTTTACTTCTGTATAATCTTTACATCTGTATAATCTGTTTTCTGTTATTTGTGAATTATGTTATTTTTAGTAAATAAATAGTTAAGTTATGAAGGTGAAGTTAAATAATAAAATAATCTGTTTCATAAGAAAATGTGCATCAAATAGTTTATCGAAGAAATTTAAAAATCCCGCCGCACCCACAGATCCACAGAACAGAGAAGAAGAACTCATTTTCAACATGGTTGACTTGTTTATCTCTTTAATGTCTATTGGTTTGTACATATTATAATGTATTATTACATTGACTGAAATACTAATAATAAAGAACCATACCTCGAAAACTACTTGTTGTAACAGATCAGGAAATTTTTGTACGATTGTCACTGGTTGTCCTGATGTTAAAGATACACCATACATTGGAGCGGTGGTGTTATATCGGGTTTTGCACAGTCTTGCTGGTGTTCCTGCACACATATTGGCAGGAGAAACATTCGCATTTCGTGCTAAAAAAACATTTCTTTTAAAATAATTGTGAATGCATGTAAGTATTGCATTGCGAAACAAAAATTTTAAAATTGGTTAAGAACAAAATAAAAACTATACAGGAATAAAGATATAAATATATTTTGTAAATGAGAATAAAATAGCTAATAGGGTTATATGAATAACATAATTACATTTCGTTAGGATACCTCAAAATATTATTAAAATTGGAGAACTGGTTTCAGAATTTGGATCTTTTCTACATTACATTGGCAATTCTGTTATTATCTAATTAGGTTGGTAATACCAACAACGGCCAATAATACAATGTATACAAGCGTAAATTGACAAATCGCAAACTTTAGTTATTTATATTCAATGGAATCAGAGAAACAATATTTACAATTTTTATAAGAATGGGCTCATTCAGCATTTTTCTTTATTTGCTTAACGGAAAGATATTGCAATTTTAAGGATCTCTGCAAAAAATTTGAATTTTATATCGATTTACAAGTCATCCAAAAAAAAAATCATAAACTGGCGCGCTGAGTATCCGTTGAACCGGCGGGTCTGACGTCACCGCATGGGAAACCGATGCCGCATGCTTGCGTGTGTTGTTAGCACAGACGTTGTCAGTCAGTCGGGTAGTCGGGTTTTAGATTCCTGTTAAGTTTCGATTGAGTACGTTACGATACCGAATTTTGTTAACAATACACAGAACAGAAAAAATTACAAATATTGTATTGTTCCCTAATGTGAAGACGCCTAACAAAATAATAATGTTCGCGTAATTCTGTGGTGCGGATCTACAATCAATAGTCTATTAGTCTCTACTTTGTTTATTTTAATATCTTTTATTTGAAAAATGACTTACTTTGAAATCAACAAAACTACCCTGCGTCCTGCGTAATTTAGGTATGTAATAAAATACGTTTGTATCTTTTAGAAACACTATACACTTGTGTTTTCCATTATTGATTTTGTGAATATTATACAAATACCTATAGGTTTGTAGGTACTAAATATTTATATAAAAATACATAATAAATATCATACCTATTGTTAATATATTTATAAGATATTAGGTAGATTTTATGTAGTTTCCATGGGGATAAAAGTAGTAATAAGAATTTTGTATTTGAAACCTGCGACAGAAACGGTTTCGTCCAATTAAACGAAAATCCTTAGTCTTATAGTATTCTCAATGTACAAAAACATAAAAATTTTCGCTACAAACGTACTTTAAAGAAGAGAAGCTGAAGCACTGACAAAAGCCGTGGTTTTTATTACAGAAATCCATAACCATTAACAAATCTACTTTTGGCAAATTTGAAGAATCTGCTTTTACGAAATTTGCTTCCATTTTTTAAATTTAATATGCACAAATGCTAAAACATTCTGTAGTTGCATGAACTCATCTGGAAGTAGCGCCAAGCCGGCTGACCGTCCCATGCGGTGACGTCATTGCATTGCCACGGCTGAGACAAATATTCGCATTTTAAAAATCATATAAGTAGTTTGAAAACGGCTCAACGGATTGAGTCAAAATTTTCAGGATCACCTAATCATGAGCAATATTTTGTGTAGATATACAAAATAAGAACGTTTTTGAACTTTTATTGAATGACCCTAATGTTTTAATGTGCGATAATCTGTATGCTAAAAGCAAAAGGAACAATAATTTTAAAGAAATCAATATTAATGAGAGTACATTTATAACTTTCAGGTTTGTTGCCATTCATATTTAGACTAAAGAAAGTGTTTTAAAAATGGTCTAGCTGTAGATACATACCTTAACAAACAAGCTATAGGTACCTTAACCCAGTCTTAACTTAGACAAGTTGAGTAGGTATATGTATAAATAATGTCGTGTCCACTTTAAAATGAATAGATAACGATTTAAGTAGATACGTACTTTTCATCCAGACTTAAATTTTGGTCAATGTTTTTTTAAATAGGTAATGTACATATGTATAATTCGGGATTTTTAGATACGCATACCATTAGAATTTAAGAATATAAACTGCAAAATCCGCGTTAACGTAAAAATAATAAGATATGTACGAATGTATGTACAGGATGTCACGTTCTTTACGGGACATATAGGTACGTCAAGAGTTTTGTGTCAAAATTAACCGATTTAGTTCCCGTTACTACAATTTTGCTTCTTTAAAAAGTTAAATAATGTTTTTGTATTATTTTTAACCTAACTCCGTAAGCTTTTGAGATATTTCGATGAAATTGGTATGAGGAGTTTTTGAGGTAGCCGATTACGAATGTGATATTTCTTTTTACCTAAAACAGTGCCGTATTTAAGAATACTTTAAACATATATTTTTTGGTGTTTGTTTTGAAGCATCACTTTTTTACTGTAAAAAAAAGAAATATCTAAATCTAAATGCAGCCAGTATACCTTTTTTGGAGTAAATAAAGTGATGTTCCAAAAAACATGTGCGTTTTCTCAAAAATCTCTACCACCAAAGAAAATTACAGAAAAAAACAAAATACTGTTTGAGGTATTCTGTATGTTTTAGGCAAAAAAATAAGCTTATATTCATATTCAGCTATCCCAAAAGCCCCCCCTCTATACCAAATTACATTGAAATATTTTTAAAAGTGACAGTTATTTTGAAAAAGTAAAATAAAAAAAAATTAAGGAAGTAAAATTGTAATAACTTAACTTGTTTTAAATCAGTTTATTTTGACCGAAGCTGCTACTTTAAAACATCTCACGTTCTTTACTGGACACTGTAAATTGTTCCATTGTGTGAATATTTTAACATTAGAAAAAGTAGTCCATGGAAAATTTCTTTCAAGTAGCAATAAAAATATAATGTAACTGTATATAATTAGTGAAGTAATGGGCACTGTCAGTTTAACATCCTCTGAACAATGTGATGATTACACGATTGACGATGAGAATATTACCATGTTCTGTTACTTTAAACTTTACCCATAAGCTTAAGCATATATTTTCTTGTTTTATACTCGTTATTAGTTATTATTTTAAAACCAGGACTGGCTTCAAGGTATAAAAAGTAAAAATATGCTGCTAAAATTGAAGTTAACGTTTCTTTAAATATCATAATTTATAACCAAAAAATTATGTAGGTATTTACATTTTTTCTGAAAAGTAGGCTGTGACCCTTTTATAGAACAAACTACAGTTGCCCCTGTTTAACAGATACAGAAATCTTGTTTTTACTTAATAGAATAAATATAAATATAAATATTTCAGTTAACTTTGTCTCTTAATAATAAAGCTATGTAATAAATCTACCATAGTGTCATATTTTACAACAATCCACAAAAAGAGCTCTTACCTTGTCTGCTTATAACAGGTTCATGTCCTGTACTATGTTCGTAAGCTCCCAGCAACGCTTTCCTCGTAAGGAAAGGATCTATCGTCCTTTGAGATCGTCCTGTTCGTGCACTTCCCATCCACGGGCTGGATCCTCTGAAGGATCTTTCAATGGCTGCACTAAGACATATTGAGGCGTGTTAAGTACATGAAGACAACATTAATTTAAGGCCACACTCAGCGCTATATTAGCTACGTATCTGTTATCGCGAACATAGTATATAGAATGCGTACGATATAGTAGTAATATATCGTACGCATTTTGTCTGGCCACGCCCATTTAATGCTAGATCTACACAGAGCGCTTGCTAGCTATGTTCGCTATACACGTTGAAAATATCCAATATTACTGCCATGCAGAGCAGAATGTTTGCAATGCTCTCAATGATTATTAAAAAAAAAACAACATTGTTACATCGACGCAGTCGGTTTTTTTTAGGAAATGATTTCTTGTCCCATAAAGAGAACTATTTAAATTTTAATTTGATACTAACATCCCATTTTTCACAATTATTTATTGTTAAATTTTTAAATATGAACAAACACTGCTAGTCATGGATCATAAGAACTTCACATATTTTTTCTCTCTTTTTTATTAAATCTGAAATAGGAAAATAAAAAGGGTGTCATGTTGATTTTACTTTTATTATGAGTTCAGACCTGGTTTGTTACTGGTAATGCAACTTCTGAAATAAGCAAAGCAGAACTAAATCAGTTTCAGTTTAGTGGGTCATATTTCACTCATCTATCATTATCATTAACACACACATGTGGTTCATTTACTTGATTTAACAGGTGCTGAACGAGAGACAAAGTACTGTAATTTATGTTATGTTTTATTTCTTTTTTGTGTCCTATAACATGAGAATGTCCACTATCATAACTGCTGTTTCGTTTTTTGGTCGTATGCCTTTCTAAAAGATGCACTTCATAAGGAAAATAAACTGAAAATGATCTTAAAACACACAAGTAATTATTTGAATAATGATTGATGGCAAAACATCTGGTTCTAACTGATATCTGACTTTGACTTACGTTGGATATGGCATATTGTCTGGACCCACACAGTTTGGGCTGTCCATTAGTGCATCACCCCATAGATATTTCAGCCCTCCTCCGCCTTCACATTTTGTGGGGATTTTCGCTAACGTCGTATTTATTATTGTGCATACTACTGTTGTGACCTGAAAGAAAAAATTAAAGAATTATCTTTTTCCGTTCCGATATAGATACGCTTCGTATATCAAAATTAAGACACCACTAAAAATTAACCCCAATTTCAAAGGTCATTTTCTCTGCGAAGTGTATGCGGGGTGTTAATAATGAATTTGATCAGACTTCATTGACGTATTCAACCGATGAAAATAATTACCTATGGCGTGGCTTAAAAAAATGTTTGATTCCACATTTGCGTAGGTTTAATTTTCTTTCTCTAACACATTAAATGTACTACTTATACATCCGTAAAATAGCAGATTACAGCTCTTTTCTTGTATTCATGATTTCAGAATCACAACGCGTTACGATCCAAAATCTAGCAACCTGATTGGTTTCCATCGGATCGTAACGCGTTACAATTCCGAAAACATGAATCAAAGAAAAGAGCTAAGGAACAATAGTTATATACAATATACAATACAATATACAATATACAATAATTTTTTGACACACGCAAAATCTTGAACATTTTTTAACCACAATTATCTCAAGACTATCAATTTTACGAACTTTTACAAGAGTATTTTTTGTTAAAAATTGTCGTTTGTGACAAAATTCTAAAAATTCGAATTTAAAAAAAATAGTGAAAAATCTTCCTTCCCCTAAAAAAACATATCCTACTCTTGCACAGAGAAGCGCTATAGGGTTACTTTTTAAAAGCGTTTATCCATGAAAAAAACTATTCCAATTATTATATAACTTGTTTTGGAATTTAAGTTATAGAAAAAAATTTGAAACTATAATGACATCTTGTGGATACCTCTAGGGCAATAGTATTCAACCTTTTATTTCCAAAATTAAATTCAAGTACAACTTTTACAATTAGTATAATCAGAGTTGAAGTAGGTAAATATACTTTAGTTTTAATTAGAGTTAGCATTGGGCTAGAGGTTAAAAAAAATTGAGCTTGCTGATACTTACACAGGGTTTTTTTAATACATCGTTGAAGATTACAGCAATAAAATGTGCATTGAAAGAATAAGAAGGCTTTTGGATTAGGCTATAGTTGAGATTTTGATTTTTTAAATGAACAAATACAAAATTATATAATAATGTCCAATACCTGAATTTAATGGAATTGTTTAATTATTATTAATAGCGTCTTTATGTATAGGCAAACTTATCATTAACACCGTGTATAGTATAGCGCCTTTAACTAAATTAATGGTTTTTAATCTATGTACATATTTAAAGAGTTTTATGTTTTTCAACATTTGTAACCCGCGCATACGCCAAAATCACGAAAGAAACTTTTTCACTGTTTCAAATCAAGTAAAGTTTATATATGCAGAAAAAGGCTTACATATATTTCATATTTAATCTACAGGTACCTCACGTCAAACTTCAATAATTGTTTTGAGAGAATAAGGAGTATTTTTTCTCTAAATATTATGTTTACAACTTCTACTTCAAATAATGTGTGTGTATGTGAATAGCTCGAACTTGCACAGTTTTACCAATTCTCTAAATAGATCAAGTTTCATTTTAATTTATTATACAGCGCTTTTCCATAATTTCTCCTAAACCATTACGTTAATTACAATAATAATCTTGAATATGTAAATACGTGTGGTGGTATGGAGACTGTTTTACTGGCCATAAAAATATTGATATTTACTGTAATGAATAAGTATGTACAGCGTGTTTTCCTATATTTTGTACCTCACCTACAGTCATCCTCTGTTTATTTAAGTATTTTACTACATAAAAAAAATTATAAAATCATATTTCTTTAGCCAAAAATCTCACTTTGGAAAAAGCAGACAAATACAAAAAATACACGTAATTAGTTAACCTTTCGAAAAACAATCTGCTTTTTGGAAACTAGAAATGATGTTCTTTTTGAAATATGTTTGACTGTTTTAATAGAAAATAGGAAAGAAATTAAATCTGTACAAAATAGTCGTTATTTTTGAAGAAAAAATGTTAAATAAAAAAGTGTGAATTTTACAGAATATATAGTCAAAATTTTGTATCAAATCAAATAAATAAGCTTTATTTAGCTTTTTTTTTTATATTTTTCGAATCACCTGTGGCATATTGATGGGAAGCAGTAAGTTCGAAGCCGGTATATCTCCTGACGAATGATTTTAGCCATTTAATAGATATCTTCAGTGCTGGACAGGGCTTGTAGTCCGCGGAGTAGTTGTTTCCCACAGTATCATTAGTTAAAAACTATATACAGGGTGTTTGTAAATAAGTGCGAAATAGATTAGGGGGTGGTTGCCGAAGTTATTTTGTAAAAAAAAGTTCATATAAACGTAGGCTGAAATATGCTTTGTTTCCGAGGTACAGAGTGTTTAAATTTTAATTTTTTATTTACTTTTATTGATTATTTCAAAGAGTTTTAAAGATATCGACTCGAAATTTGATGGTTGTATTTTATTTAGAAATAGTATTTACAGCAACCTGCTAGATAATGTATCCAGAAATTAAAAATACACAACTTGCAATAAAATATGTTTTATTTTTTTCCTCAAAAACGGTGCATCCTACGAAAAAAATTGAAGGGATCAATTTAATTCAGAATTGATGGGGGATTTCTAAAAAAATATCAAAAACGGGAAAAAGTCAGTGGAGTACCATTTTTTTTAAAAGGTTGTGTCATTCTCGCACGAATGCCACTGGTGCCAGTAGAAATATTCGGATCACTCTAAACAATGCACATTTATCCCTTCAAAGCGCTTTTCAAATTTCCAGTCGATATCTTTAAAACTGTTTGAAATAATTAATAAAAATAAATAAAAAATTAAAATTTAAACACTGTGTTTCGCACTTATTGACAAACACCCTGTATTTTTACACGTTTGCATAAAGCTTCTAATTTATTACTATTACAGTGATGTCAGGTTTGATTGGTCTACCTCTTATAGTAAGGAAGATGTGGCTAAAAGATTAAATATTGATATGACAAGCATTTGACCATTATCTCGCTTACTATTAGAGATAGACCCATTAAATCTATGTATTATGTGTGATATTTTATATAAAAAACAGAAGTAAATAGATATACAA
Source organism: Anoplophora glabripennis (assembly GCF_000390285.2). Taxonomy (NCBI): domain Eukaryota; kingdom Metazoa; phylum Arthropoda; class Insecta; order Coleoptera; family Cerambycidae; genus Anoplophora; species Anoplophora glabripennis. Next base: position 475,949 of record NW_019416310.1, read on the forward strand.
ATTTTATTTTTACACGTTTGCGAAATTGTTCTCTAAGAGCAGTCGCTTTAAGTAGGGAAGCATACAGCAATAAATTTGTATTACCTATAAGACACACTTGCGTGACATTTTTAATATTATACAGAAAAAAGAAGAATTCGACTAAGAAATGTAATTGGAAAACACGATGTGATAAAAAAATTTCAACAATGAACGAACTGTGACAAATTTATAAACGTTCAGGTGCAAATGAAAACAGATAATCACGTTCGTATTTAAAAAATAAATAAACAGTTACTCAGTCAACTTTTTCCACTATTAGGTATTATTTTCAACTCAGTAATTGATCATTCTTTAACATGAAATATAAGTGATGTATACTCGTTTAGCTTGAGTTATTATCTTCATTTATTTATATATAGTTTTTTATGCAAGTAGTAATTTCAAAGTAGGTAACTAAAACAAGTTAATTTTAATCAACTAATAATATCTAGGATGATATACGATTATACGTGAACCTTCGTGACTTTAATAGTTTCTTTGGTAATAAATATAATTGAAAATGTATAACTTTATGTCATACTGCGACCGGTATTAGCCATTTATGGTTATAATATAATGTTTCCGTAAGATTAAAATTACATTATATTCAGTCAGTTTAAAAATGATAGAAGTTGCAGGACTTTGTGCTAGAATACGTGAGATATAATTATCAGGAATGCAAAGGAAACAAGTGAATTTATAAATTCGCATATGTGAGAACCTTTATAATTTTTTCGCACGATGAAATACAGTTAAGTAAATTATATGAACTATAATGATTAAAGAGAGCATTAGAATGGTTCCGTCTGATGGATTCAACAGTAAAAACATATACTTGACACTGTAAATTCATTTCCGGTGGATTGTTAACAAGTATGTCTTTTTCTGGAGAAGGGAAGTTGATAGTTAAACAAAAGTACCTCCTTGGCATCATCCACTAGAGATGGATTTAGTAATTATACCATTGATTTGAACTTTTGGAATATCCTTTTTCCGAGGAATATAAAAATTTCAAGAATAAATCAAAAGCTATTAACGTTTGCTTACTATTTTCCAATATCTCAAGTTTGTTTTTTTTGTAAAGATGAATCAATTCTCTATAAGATTGGCTGACGATTTTTTTTAGCTGCAATCACGATCTGGGTTAGATTATTAGGTTAATGAAATAACACAAGCCGACAATACTTTCATTCCTTATTTAACCAGTAGGTAGGTATAATACCGTTTCACATTCTTGTATTACGGAACAACATTTGTTTAATTAGTCTAGTCTGGTCTAGATGAGCCTACATCAAAACCCATTAATAAGTCATAGACATATCATGTATCAAATAAACAAGTAGTATCGAATGTAAATGTAGAAGTGGAAGTGTGATTTTGATTTATGAATCAGATATTTATGGGTGTAAATACCTATCGAGAGAAGACGTTGCATTAAAATATTTATTATCGTGAATATTACATAACTTGAGTTTAATATCGAAGTCTTGTTTTCGTTTTGTATACGAGAAACCTAGATTTCATCAGTTTCGTTTTCTGTCGAAGAATACACCTAATTATGATGAGTGACGCTTGGTGTTTCATATACTTATTTTGCTCTGATTACTGCAGTTTTATTAATATTTCGTATCTTCATTACGAATGGTATATGTAAACAAATAAATTAAGAGGAACAACTAATAAAGGTACCTACCGGAGTATTATTAATGAAATACTGGATGTTGAATGAAAACTTTTAAATTGAAAATTCTGTAAGGAAAAATTTAATAATAATTGGGAAATGAAAATAGTGGATAAGGAACCTCAAAAACCATCTCGTTTTCCTAATGTAAACCCAATGGATTTCTTCTATCTTTGACATCATACCAATATTACGTACTTACTGCAACAGGAAGTACCCTAAAGATGACATCAGAGTGGCAAAAATTATGCAGTGTTCAATATTAATAGGGATTTCTGTTATACTCAAAAAAGGGTTGATTTTACAAACTAACTTTTGCCTAATCAGAAAGATCCTCAGACAATGCTCACATACAAATATTTTTGAACAAATACCCGATTCAAAAACATTTTCCGTAAATAAAAGCCAATTAAAATTTCTTGCTTATCCGCGAACAAAAGTTTATGAGTAGAAATAGTCTGTCCACACAAGAAAATTCATTCTGATCAGTGTCAAAGAATATATTCCAAAGTGGACTTTTACAGATTACATATTTTTGCATTTAAGAAGAAGTAAAAGACGAGGATGACATTCCTCGAGATGGAGTACAACAACCTCAGAATATTTTACGAGAAATGACGACAGAAGATGATGCTGGATGTCCAAGGACTTTTTGAGAATGACGCCGACTGATTTCGAAGCTTTAATTTGAAAAGATCTACGATTGACAGACTCTAGTTTATGCTGGCTTCAAGAAGTATAATTTCAAATAATTGTCCCAGGAAGATGAAATGTATTATTAATACATAAATAATTTTATAACAATAGTAATAAAAAAAATAAAACTCCTTTTGTAAGTAAGAAAAATAAAATTTATAAATATAAGAAAATCGTTTGATATAGATTACAATATTTATAAAACAAAACAACTAAAAATTAATTTGTCCCATAATACAGGGTGTTCCGAAATTCATGCAACAAAATTTGGTCATAGATTCTTAAGACAAATTTAGAGGACCCGTATTTTTTCCTTTTGCCAACTGGCCCCCTCTTTCGAAGTTACAGCCCCCTGAAATTTGCCCCTAATAAGTATTTTTTATATCTCAAAACCATGTTGTACGAGAATCACTAAATTTGGTACACAGGGATTTTATGACATGTGGAATCTCACAGTGCTACGCTTTTTGGCGAGGAACCCCCTTAAGACACTTTTTCGTGGGCCCCCTTGTCTTTGGAACCAGAAAAATTTGGTCGCAAATTTGATTTTTTTCTTAAATTATTAGTTAGCTAGAAAGCCATTGAATTTAGAAACTTTTTTGTCTCTTGATATTTTTTTCGTAAAACGCAATGTTTTTGAGGAAAATGGCGAATCACGATATGTATTCGATCACATTTTGACATTTTTCTCGAAAACATTGCGTTTTACGAAAAAACTATAAAGGGACAAAAAGTTTCTAAATTTAATGGCTTTCTAATGGACTGATAATTTTTAAGAAATTTAAATAGGCGACCAAATTTTTTTAGCTCCAAAGACAAGAGGGCCCACGAAATTGTCTTAAGGGGGTTCCCCGCCAAAAAACGTAGTACCATCAGATTCCACATGTCATAAAACCCCTGTGTACCAAATTTAGTCATTCTCGTACTGAGATATAAAAAAAAAATATTCTTAGAGGCGGACTTCAGGGGGCTGTAACTCCGAAAAAGTGCCCCCACTTGGCAAAAATAGAAAATACGTGTCCCCTAAATTTGTCTTAAGAACCTCTGACCAAATTTTGTTGCATGAATTTCGGGACACCCTGTATAATACACACACACAGAAATCAACTAATACTCGATCTATCTGTTTTCTATAATACGTTTTCGTCACTTTTTACATTTTGTTCGATATTTCACTTAAACATTGAGAGACAAAGTAATAATAATAGGTTAGATTTAAAATTTTCAGTTTTCGATTTTTCTTTTCATTTTCGAATCGATAACTTGCTATAGGTTTAATGTTTGCAGTAAAATATCTAACTTTAGCATTTTCTCAGTGTAATTATGTTCAGTTAGGTAAAACTAAACATCATTTTGAGGGAAAAGAATTGTTTATTTAAAATTGCACTTAACAAAAATTGAAATTTATTACAAAGATTACAATAACAAATATAGGGGAGTACTTGCCCTAATTGTTTATACAGGATGTTTCAAAAAGGTTATGCCAAACTCGAGGGTGATATAGAGGAGATTGTGGTAGGAAATTTTTTCCATATAAATAGTCGGAAATAAGCCGTTTTGGCCCTGGAGAAATTTTTGCCCAAAAACGTTATATTATCTCGTTAACACCAAGAGATCTTAATATTTAAGTAATTTTTATTAAGGATAACGCAAAAAATGATTTGTAACAAAATAAACACGTTTATGTAAGTGTTTGCCAATTACATGTCTTACACGATGTTGGTAAAAATTGATTTTATCCACAACTGTGTGATAAAAGCTCTATTGCACGCATCTAATCTAGCCATGCAATGTCATCTGAATGACAGTGTGAGGAATAGTAGTATTGAAACAAATGAACAGAGTTGTCACGTAACAAATGATCGTACCTAATTTAGTGTTTCACATTTTCTTCCGCAATGTTCTCTATAACCCCCTCAAGTTTGGCAACACCTTTTTGAATCACCCTGTATTTCAATTTTATATTATATATTTTCGTTTGACCATTTCTATAAAAACGTTGAACCTACGTCTGCACAAAATATACAGTGTTCTTTTAAAAGTATAGTGTTAGTTAATATTTTTAATATTTAAAAAATAAAAAATTGGTAATACTTATTATCAGTTTGTTTCAAGAAAATAAGGCAAAAATTTTTATTTGATAAACCTTCAGCTGAAATTTCAATTATCGACAAACTATATGGAAATTGTTCCTATTTGCTGTAGCGACGACTGGTTATTCCAATACTTCACGTTGTCGCAGAAGAGATTGGGTTTACTCACTGCATTGGATTTAAAGTACCGTTTCCTCAGTCTTTAACCTCATTAAAAAATATGTGCCATTTCGTGACTAATATATATAAAAAGTTATATGATCAACGCTGGATTAGTCAATATAGCAGTTTATTGTTAAAAATCCGTCTTCCAGCGACACAGACTCCATACCAGCTATCAAATGGGTATTACTGACCACCTGTTGTTATTCAGGTATATGGCGATACCTGATCATTGACCTCGTCATAACTGTTCTTGAGCACTTTATGTGGGCTTCGCAGGGTAATAATTTTTGATTATCGGTGGATTTAGGTTTCCAAAATTCAGTGGGAACGTACTCGTAACAATCCGGAAGTACTTTTCAGTTAAGATAATTACATAATTACCATGTAAAGTGTACAGAGCAGCTTTTCATAACATTAAAGATGCTTTATACGTGAGATGTTGACGAGTCTACTTACCGCAATTAGTATCGTGTTTTTTCGTGACATCTTCCTAGATCTAAGTGGTGCCTTTATTGTCAAGAAATTCAGGAAACTGACGAACTTACTATCTATAAAAACACTCTTGTGAGTTGGGTGTTTATTAAAACTTCCACATTATTCTTCTGACCACATTTTCGAAACCATAACACTGTTCTTCGTTGAGGCACTAAGTATAAACTGAACGCTCTTCCAGCATTAATATTCTTGAGATGTTTATAGCGGTATTAATTTGTGCCAGTAGACTGAACCGACGACAGTCTTGCGGTCTTGGTCTTGAACTTGTAAAACGGAAATTATAATGGTACTTACCTGGAAGGGGACGTTGGTGAAGACAGGTGAGAACAGGCGGGTGGGGCATAGGAAAAAATGTACATGTTTCAAGTTTCAAGTATTTCGTCGCTCATAAATTTGAAATATTTGGCGAGACCTGATTCAGAATGTGTACATAGTGACCGCTGAAATCCAGGCCACTATTGTTATTGCCGTGATGGTAGAGGCGTTCAGAAAAACGTGGCAAAGGAGGAAAATATGTATACATACAGTGTGTCCACGGATGGAGTTGAAGAGAAGGAACATTTTGATTTTTCAAATTTTTATTAAATGTACAAAAACGTAGTTTTAAGTAAACATTTGTGGGCTGTCCTCCATAAAGAAATGATATGAAATATAGTGGTTGATTTTATCCTTAGAACTCAATGTCATTTAAACAGCACATAAAATAAAAAATACTCTTTCACAACAATAAAATTTAACACACACTTTAATTCTAAACAATGTCTAATAAAATTTTTCCCAACTTCTACCCAAACATGGCATTTACGCAGTGTGAAAAAATTGAAAACTCGCAAACAAGTGGAATATGTGAACACATTTTTTAAAACAACTTTTCACAGTAATATGTTTTGCTAGCGTACACAAAAAAGGTACTTTATCTAGGCTATTTTTTTATTCGGGTCGAAACGTACATAATTTTTAATAAATAAAAATATGATGAAGATTATTTTGTAAACAAATTTGTTCCATAAAGTGGCAAAATCTGCTCAAAAATTTTCTGAAATAATGCCCACGAGTAAGATGCTCTAGGAGCACCCTGTACATGTTAAATGTTTGAAAATAAATAAATATTTTTTAATTAGCATAATGTAGTATTGATCGCCAAGGATAAAATTAGCCACTATCGTTCTGATCATCTTTTAATAGGAAACACCCTGTATATGTTGGATGACGTAACACTACATTTCTGTACATTTGACTTTTATACATAAATTGAAGAATAGTTAAATTTTCCCTCATTTCAACTTAATCCGTGGACACACTGTATGATAAATAACGCATATTGTTTCCTGTAAAATCTAGTTTCTAAAAAGTCGAAGAAGCTACATGCATATCTTCGCACAATAAAAGATACGTAATTTCAATATATGTATAGGTATATGTAGGTTTTGGTTTATACATTGTACCTACATCATTCTGGCTAATTATTATACAGGGTGTCCGGTAACTACGGGGAAAAAATAAAGGGTTATATAGAGCAGGTCAAACGAGTGCTAGAACTTCATATAAACTTTTTACCTAGGTGCCATTGTTGAGGAGTTATTGTCACTCAAAGTAAGAAGTTGAAAAATGAATATTGCCCATAATGTCTAAAGGGTTACTTTGATTAACTTGAAATTAGGGGGATAAAAGCTACTCATTCATATGTATCTTTGTACATTTAAAATTGAATCAAATATTTTTTATTATACAAGGACGGTCGAAATTATGTTATAAAATTTACGCAACTTTGACAGAGCTGCAGAGCAGGTTACTTCAGTAAATGCTCGATATGTCCTCCATCTAGTTCAATGCACTTCCTTATTCTTTTAAGATTATTTTGTTGCATGAAAACTCTCATTTAGTCATTCAAGGCAAACACCAGCAAAGATTCATAGTTAATGTATGGGCATGAATAATCGGTAACCAATTAATAGTCCCCTTTTTCTTACCGGATAGATTAAACGGTGCCCGATATTTGATTTTTTTACAAGATCTACTACTAGAAAATGTGCCATTGCAAACAAGACAGGAGATGTATTTCATGCATGATGGGACACCGCCCCACTTCAGTCGTGAAATTAGAAATTACCTCAATGCAACATTTGGTGGATTGGGCGAGTCGGAGCACACTTATGGGCACCTAGGTCACCAGATCTTAATACCCTTGACTTCTTTTTGTGGGGTTACCTAAAAGAATTGGTGTATTCAACTCCGGTTTATACAAGAGAAGAGTTGATGGCAATAATAAAACATCATTGTACTGAAATTAAACAGAATCCACAAATGCTATTTAGAGTGCAACAAAATAATCTTAAAAGAATAAGGAAGTGCACTGAACTAGATGGAGGACATATCGAGCATTTACTGAAGTAACCTCTTTTAATCCATATGTTTCATTCTTAACTTTTTTCTGTGGCTATACACAAAATACAAACATTTCATTATCTTGACAACCGTTCATTTTTTCATAAGCCATGACGTATACCTTTTTTGTAGAAAAGTAACAGGGCTATCTACCTGCGAGGGCGAAATGTCAAATTTGACAGCTCTGTCAAAGTTGCGTAAATTTTAGAACATAATTTCGACCGTCCTTGTATAATAAAAAATATTTGATTCAATTTTAAATGTACAAAGATACACTTGAATGAGTTGCTTTGATCCCCCAAATCAAAGTCAATCAAAGTAACACCTTTAGACATGGGCAATATTCATTTTTCAACTTCTTACTTTGAGCACATATTACAACTATGTGTTTTGAGTGACAATAACTCCTCAACAATGGCACCTAGGTAAAAAGTTTATATGAAGTACTAGCACTCGTTTGACCTGCTCGGACACCCTGTATTGTTCCATGTCCATTTTTGTCTAAATTGAAATTTTAATGACATGAGTTATTCTAAAATTATTTAACCTATTTCATTAAATTGCGTTCATTAAATTTTTTAATGGAGATGGATAAAAATAATTCTGATACTTATGACATTAAAGTAGGTAATAATTTGAGACGAGAAATGGTGATAGAACAAACCAACAATCAGCCTTCAAAAAGTTGGAAGTATTGAATAGGTAGAGAAAGATCTTTTTTAAATTTTGTAAAATTTTATTTTCAATTGTTTTTACATTGTGTTTATTCTAATTTTTTATAATAATATATAAAAATTTGATATACAGGGTGTTTATTAAATATGTTGATACGATAAAGGGCGATTCTTTCAATAATTTTTAGTCCAAAAAATTATATAAATATGTGCGCAAACCAATAGTTTTAGAACAATATAGTTTTCGGGTTATGTCAATTAATAAAAATATCCCTATCTCAAATATATCTGAAGACATTTGATAAAAAATGATGAAACTTGGACTAATCTAATTTATCTTATTAAAACATAATCAAAAACTCTACAAAAATATGAAATAACCTCAGAACTACTTTCAAAGGATTTTTTTACAAGCAATACAATTTTAAGCACAAACCAATCATGATCGACGAATCCGAAAAAAATCAGTAACTTTGTTAGAGGTACCAAGGGGTATGGTCGAGAAAAAAAATGCACTAATTATGTTCTTAGAGTTTTCAACATTGCATTGTATTTAAAAAAGGGTATCTCCGCTGCTAGTACGTGGATTTTTTATCGAATTCAGTGAAATTTTACCTTCAACTAAAATTATTAGCTTAAGTTTCATCATTCTGCATCGCACTTCTTCAGAGATCATTTAGATTTAGTATTTATTAGAGTAGTACTCCATAATCATTTATAGCTATATGTATTTATGATTAATCAGTTCATTCGTCGATCGTTTCACCATAGCAGAGGACAAACAAGTTCGAAATCGGTCTGGTGATACAGAAAACGTATGATAATGATAAAGTAACTGTACTTTCTTCAAGACTTTATTTCAGTACATTTTTAATTTGCTAAGCAGCAATAGTTACTACTTGTAAATACTCAACTCAATTGACTTTCCCGAGTCAATCGCAGCTTCTGTCCTTAAAATACAGAGTGTTCACCATCGAATGGGAAATACTTCAAAGGTGCTGCTTGAGGTGAAAACAAACAAACTTGACCAATTTTTACAAAATACCTTTTTTATGTGCAATGAAATTTTAAATGTAATACAAGACATACCTACTACAATACTGACGGAACCACCCTCTTGTACCAAATTTCAATAAAATAAATTGATTTTTGCCAAATATATGGGAGGGCTAAATTTTAATTTTAAAAATTATCTTTGACTTCCTGTATTTAAAAAATAAAAGACGATAAGCCTGTGGCTCATGGTCCATAGGATATAATCGTTTTATTTTTTAATATTTTATCGTCTCTAAATTTATTTTACTCAATTCCGCGACACCTTGTATAGTTATCCCTTTTTACTGATTCATTTCTATAGAATTTTTAACATTTCTTATGTAGGTTACATACATACATTTTTTAACTCCTGTTTTGTAGTTGGGTTATAAATCTGTTAGAACACTGTAATACTAAATATAAATAAATAAATAAACGGTATAAAAGGAAAACATTATAAAATATTCCTAAATATGTTTAGAAATAATTGCTTTACTAGTTTTATTTTTGCGTTGAAAAATAAATCGCAGAATAGGACAGATCACTCTGTAGGTATCACATTAATATTAATTGTAAGGTGGCTAATGTTTTATGTGGGTCAATGTTCTGTATAAGTCGAAGGTAAGCGAGTTTAAAACAATATATGACTTATTTTTTTTACTGTACATATTTTGTTACTACTCCAGTGGGATTATGTTCGGTACATTATCAGTCATTGTATGTTTTGAACCTATGTATAGAATGACTAGTACTTTGTCAAGGGCAAACAGGGACCATTTTAAAATTTGAAAATTCCTGAATAAAATATTGTTAATTGTTTTTGTCCGTTTTTTATCCTTTATATTGTAGTTTTTTACAGAAATAATTTTATATATGTAGTAGGTTTAAATTTCGACGGTAATACACCATACTTTTTTCTTTTATAATTTTCTCATTATAGGTGCTAACAGGATACGAGTATATTACCAAACCAAGGAATGTGGAACGCACTCCATTATAAATAAAGTACACCAATTTCAAATTTCCCGCATTCGCTAATCGAAAATTTCCGTGATGTGCGTTGTGGATTTTTTGACGCCAGTCGCCAACATTACGCCATTTTGTACATTTAGGAAGAGTTTGTGATAGTGGAATATTTAATTTTTTTATAATAAAATCTGACAAATGGCTATACATATAAATAATATGCATTTCATACAAGTAGTTTATTGGTCAAAACTCTGTAAATAGACTAAAAGTGTAGTCTAAGTATGTAAATTAGTGGCATAGTTTACCGGTATAAACTAATAATTTTATTAATTTTATCTTTTTAATTTCTTTAATTTGTGTTCAACATTAAACGGATCATTTTAACTGCATGATCATGTATACGGTAAGTAAAATTATACTCCAAAATAGTAACATTGATATTGATAAAAATAGATTTCCTTGGTGGCACACATAGCTTTTTAATAATAAGACATTTTATACCTTAAATGAATGGATTTTTTTATGAAGGGAACGACTACCGAGCAGGACAACCGTTTCAGCGATAAGGAGAAGAAACTTCTCAAGCAGATGAGGTTCAGCGATTGTTTAAGTCAACGGGTGAGGTATCTACTTTGAATTATTTACGTAATAATATATTGCCTTACCTCGTAGGTGGATATGTCCAAAATTAAATTGGATGTTATTAAGCCGTGGATACAGGATAAGCTCACTGAGATGCTTAAAATTGATGATGACGTTGTTGTAGATTTTGTATATAATCAGTTAGAAGAGAAGGTTAGTTAAAATATAGTTCATTCTTGGTTCTGCTGCTTTCTCCACCGTCAGTTTTATTCTATTCTATTTTTAAAATATATTTGTTTATCATAACAAGTAGGTCGTCTCTTAGATTCTTTTAGGAGGAATATTGTGTTGTTTAATTTATTTCTGTCTTTAGTATCCAGACCCCAAGAAAATACAAATCAACCTTACTGGGTTCTTGAATGGAAAAAATGCTAGAGAGTTCATGGCTGAATTGTGGGCCCTTCTTATATCGGCTCAAGAAAATCCCACCGGAATTCCTGATTCTTTGATAGACTTAAAGAGAGAAGAACTGGCAAAGAAAAAAGTAATATCGTTTGTTTTATGTAATGTAATTCTACATATTCTTTTTTAATTCAGGAAAAAGAAGATAAGGAGCGGGAGATCAGGGAGAGAGAACGTGAACGCGACAGAGAAAAGGAGCGGGAACGGGACAAATCGGATAAGGAAAGGAAGTATCGGGATCGCGATCGGTCAAGATCTAGACGGTCCAGGTCCAGGTCGAGGCAACGGAAGCGATCACGGGAGCGATCGAGCCGGAACAACGACAAGAACAAGGACCGGGACAAGAAATCGAGGAGTCGGGACAGGAAATCCAGGAGCAGGGACCGTAAGTCAAGAAGTAGGGACAGGAAGTCGAGGAGCAGAGACAAGAGGTCCAGGAGCAGGGATAGGAAATCTAGGAGCAGGGACAGGAAGTCCAAGAGTAGGGACCGGAAGTCCAGGAGCAGAGACAAGAAGTCGAAGAGCCCTGATAGGAAATCGGGGAGTCCGGAGAGGGAGTCGAGGAGCAGGTCTAGGTCAAGGTCTGCAGGTAAAGGTGAGGAAATTAGGAACAACGGCAACATCAGCCCTGAGGAGAAGAATGGAAGAGAGAGTTCCGAGAGGCTGGAAAATGATAGTGGGAACGTTAGGCATAATACGTAAGTGAGAATAAATATTTTTAGTTAATTTTAATCCATTTGCTGTGCCGATATATATAATTTTGATATTTTGGTATTCTGTTGTTTTTTTAAATAGTCACGTCCTTTAAATCAGAAATATTACGCGCTTCTGCATTTGTACTTCCAGAGCATTCGCATAGTTTTTGAGATCCGCATCTATTCTTCTTTACCATACTTACTATGCATGTGTGATAATCTATCATTAAACTGTCAATTCTTGCCTTGCGTACAATTTATCAAAATTCAATTATCAGTGAAATGTGTGTTTATTCAAATAACGTTTGATTATTAAAATTTTTATTCCTTGATATTTTCTTTTGTGTTATATGATAGTGGTATCAATTTAATGGATATTTTGAATAGGTAACTACATACTTTGATATTTGCATTCACATTTAGGTATATTATCAGATGTTAATTAAGAAAAAGAAAAGATCTTCATCCGCGTCTACATTGCAGATTTCTGAAAAATTACATTTCTTCTTTAAATATAGAAGGAAATGATAAACGCTTTTAGTTAAAAATAAATACAGTTATTAAAATCAAAACCTGAAAAAGAAAACAATTAAATTTATTTTAAAAGATTTTAAAAGAATTTTAATTACGCAGTATCAATATATTTTACAACTTGAAAAACACAATAAATATAACAATACATCAACAAAAAAGAAATTTAGCAAGTATGGGATACATGCACATTAAGGTGGCCCAAAAAAAAGTATATATTTTTTTGTGTCTTGTGAAAATATGTTAGTTTATCATGTTTTAAGAGCCCTCTCAAAAAATCAGCTCAAAAAAAAATTTTTTTAGAGGTCGCTCAAGATTTTTAAAAATTTCCAAAATCGTCAAAAATAGAAATTTTTTTATTTTAATTTTTTTCTCGTTATTTTATCATTTTCTAAGTTGAAAAAAATGTCGATTCTGAAAATTTCAAATTGATATTTTAATTTCTAAAGGTCACTCATAATTATTTTAACTTTCAAAAAGTAGCGTACCTAAAATCTTTTCGAGCGACCTCTAAAAATAAATATCAACGAACTAATAATTTTTTTTTTTTTTTATTGAATTTGATGAACAAAAAAATAGAAATAAATCACGAGGCACTTGAATTTTAAAAAATTAAAAAATTATAAACATTTGATATTCACAGTGCGGTAGTCAATTTTACTTCGAGAAATTTTTTAAGTGTCTTGTGATTTATTTCTATTCTTTTGTTCATCAAATTCAATAAACAAAATTATTGGTTTGTGGATATTTATTTTCAGAGGTCGCTCGAAAACATTTTAGCTACACTACTTTTAAAGTTAAAATAATTATGAGTGACCTTTAGAAATTAAAATATCGATATGAAATTTTCAGAATGGAAATTTTTTTCATCCTGGAAAATGATAAAATAACGAGAAAATAAATTAAAAAAAAGAAATTCAATTTGTGACAATTTTGGAAATTTTTTAAAATCTTGAGCGACCTCTAAAAAAATTTTTTTGGGCTGATTTTTAGAGGGGGTTCTTAAAACATGATAAACTAACATATTTTCACAAGACACGAAAAAAAAAAATTCGTTTTTTTGGGCCACCCTAATGCAGATACAAAAAGATATTAAAAATAATAAAGTAAAATGGTAATTATTAAAAATAACAATTGAAAAACTAGTGTAAAAATAAATAAAATGCAACATATAAAAACAAAAACAAATACTAAGATTTAAGAAGTAAGAAGCTACAACAAACATATTTTTAATTAGTAAAATTGTGACGAAAATTTTGCGATTACTTTATAATTTCCAGTGAAAATATTTTTATTTCCAGTACATTATTTTGATGGCATTGAATTTATAAATATGTGAGGATATGCTATACTTCTTAAATGTTAGTGTTAAAATATGAATAAGCTGAATTTTAATTTATTAATAGAATTTAAAAAACTTTGGTGATAGCATGTTGAATATAGGGAACATATTTTTATTTAAAAAATTGACCGACTCATCATATTCATACCAAAAAACAAGATTAAAAATTTAAAGCTAGTGCTAATTATAATAAGCCTTGAACTTATTTATTGTTCTAATTTTTACTTACAAGGGAAGTAGAATAGATAATCGAAATGTCAAATATTGGAAAAATACGTGATTAGGTCAAGGAAGCAAATAAACCTCAATTTTTATTTGTTCGTAGTCAGCGGTGAGACTGACAAGGTGATGATAATGGGCAGATGCAACATGTCTACCCAAATTTTCAAAATATAAAATGTTTTATATGTAGTATGTAATTGATTATATGGAAGATACAAAAATAAATCTTTTCTAGGTCATGTATATTTATAAATCACTCACTCATTCTCACATTTTCATTTGGAAAAGACACATTCATTTTGAGATTAAATGCAATTGAAGTAATGAACTTTTAAGGACAATGTAAGATCAGTATGTCCAAAAGGTAACCACATTTTTGTGTTTTGAGTGTATTATCATTGATAGCATTTTCTCACCAGCGATGATACTTTACCGAATTATTAATCAATACCAAATATATGAGTTACTTTAAAATGATATAATTTTTTTTTGATTTTGCCAAATTTGAAAATATAATCAACTCCATAATTAGTGGTGTTTTGATCTAAAATTTTTTATATATAACTTATAATAATTTCATATTCATTCCGTCTGATAGAAACATTGCACACTGGAAGATAAGAACTAGTGCATACTATCAGAGCTCAAGTAAAACATACTGACACAATAATTTGTTCATTTTTTTATTTTTATCAAAAATTAGATAGGTGCTATCATTATACAGTTCTTGTTTTGCCTGTAATAGTGCTGTTATAATGGCAGAAATGTAAGTACATTATTTGAAAACCACTAAATACATTGTTGCCAAGATCTAAAATATTTTACTTATGAACAATTGGGTCGTTTGTATTTTCTTAATTTTTTTTAGAAGGTTTGTGTAAAATAACATGTATTTTATTTTTTGTTTTTTTTTAAATAGTTTTGTTGAGGTGAAATTAAATTTTTCCATTAATCTTAATAATTTGGCATTGTTTCGGTAATATCTTTGATTTAGGACCGATTTTTCTAACTGCCTTTAGTATCGCTTTTTAGATGTTATACTGTTTTATATCTGCAAATACTCCATGGACTCGATTATTTCATGTCTACTTTTACTTCATGACTGCTGTTTCATTCTCTCCAATTATAGCGGATGTGAAGTAATTGAATCTGTGACGTATTCATGGATCTAAAATATATCATCTAAAATGCGACATTTTTGTTTCAGAAATAAAATTTTTTGTTTACTAAATATTGATATTTAAATAATGATACCTTTATGTTCTAGATTTTAAATATTGCATTGCTGTCGATTAGACTGATGTGACATAAATTTCTTTATTGCAAGTGTACATTTGTCAGTTATAGAAAGTTTAAGTTTTCACCCACATGAAAAATGTATATAATTATTAAATTGAGGCATGTCCTTTAGTACAGGATACATATTACATGTCAAATAAATATAGACATATGTATGTATTTTAATTTCATGGAATAGTCAGATCGTAGAGTATCGATACTTAATATACAGGGTGATTCAGAACTTATACGAAAAAAAATTTTGAATGTACAAGTGACACAAATACAATTTTGTAAAAAAAAAATCAAAAAGGGCTGTTCGCAAATGATTTAAAAATACACTTCTGCACGGCACTGGAAACTGGTCCATTGTAAAACTTGACCTTTGGCAAGACAAAGCATGCAGTTGTAGTGGCAGAGTGTAATAAAGAATGAACAGACAAAAAAATCTAAAGAATTTTTTTTCTAAGAAAATAAAAAATAAAATTTTATAATACCTATTTTATTTCAGCAAATTCAACTGCTTTTGCCGCTATTGTTATTATTAATAAATAAAATTATTTTGTGGTTTGATTAAGAAATTAATTTGAAATATCTGATGTTACAACTGTTCAAAATATTGTCCACCGACATGTAAACACATTTGGGCCCGTTGTGCCCGGTTTCTATGAATTAACACAAATGTTGTCTTGCTTCACCATAACAGATACTTCACTATAACACAAATGTTATCACCCTGTATATTGTTATAATAATTCACATTGACACATTTTATTGAGAGAAGAAAACATGTTTCATTATAAAGAATATTTTTTTTAAACAAATTTTATTTTGCTAAAAATATAAAACTGACCAAAATAGGCTTTCCCTTCTGTTTTAATAAAAGCAATACCTATTTAGGTTCCATTTAATTCCGCTTTATAAATTACAAAACAGTTAGTGACGGGAAGATCCTTTTATTTCCAAGACCCGGGTTATCCAACTCAATTATTAAAATGATTCGTTCATGAAGACCCGTTGAAATGAATAAAATAGTATCAAATTTAATCTGTATCATT
Source organism: Anoplophora glabripennis (assembly GCF_000390285.2). Lineage (NCBI taxonomy): Eukaryota > Metazoa > Arthropoda > Insecta > Coleoptera > Cerambycidae > Anoplophora > Anoplophora glabripennis. The sequence continues at coordinate 492,333 of NW_019416310.1, forward strand.
TGGTGTTCTATTTCGTCGGTCCGTGCCTTTTTTTGTCACAGCTTGCGGTGCTTAATATCTTCCTGCACCTGCCCTTGCACTATCGACATTTGATAGATTTATAGTAATATATTTTTTATATTTGTATTTTTTTTAAAGAAACAAATGCTTTATTTATTACCAGACACTTTTTACAAAAGTAAATCACATCAGAAATTTATTGCTCAATGCTTATGTAAAAAATAATACAGATATTGTGAGGAGCACTTAAAAGCGCCTATACTACATCTCAAATTTAAAACAATTTTTATTTGGTTTAGTTTTATAACAGCAGTCTTTGAGGCAAGTTCGCTAGTTGTATTATATTCCCCTGTTGGTTAAAATTTAAAAAATATCTGAAAGCAAAAAAAAAGGAGTATGGAATTTTTTTACTGAACACGGTGTTGGTGATACGGCAAAATGCAACGTTTGTTCCAAAATGATATGACAGCGTTTTTATTAAAACTATATTCAAAGAAATTTTATTGGTACCTACTTTTACAATATTATCATGTTAATCTTATCAGTAAAAAATTGGAATTTTGTCTCCTTCATTCTATTCAGCACCATCATTTGATTGCATAAATAATGATTTTTAAATTATGCATATCCCTCTACAGTGTCCAGTATTCAGATTTCAGATCGCAAACATACAATACTGACTTTCAGAGTACTGATACCCATTGGCACTTGATCATAGTCGGTCTTTCGTGGCTTTCATTCTGTATCAGCACCAGCTCTCCAATTCAGATCTGCAGGTACTGAGTTTGTGCGCAAATGAACGATGAGCTTTAGGGTCACACAACGTGAATGGATCAATCCCAGTTCTTTTAGAAGATTCGGTCATTATGATCGGATCGTTCATGAACGACACACCACTAAAAACAATATCTCAAAATATTTAAACAAAATTGTATCTTTTCATATAAAGGATGTTAACTCTGGTGTTTTTAGTGAAAGTAACTTCTTTAATATCTCCGTCACTGGTACACATATTTATTTCCTTATTCTGTGGATTTTTACCTTTAATTAGATAAATCCTTAGCCTAAGTTTCATCATTTTGCATCAATCATTTTTTTAAAAGAGTGTTTTGTTTAATATCAGTCCCCTGTATCTCGCATACTATATTGATTTGTGGACCTAAGTTTATATAATCTTTTTAGTTTAAAATAACCCTTAAAATTTGTTAATGTACTTAATTAACACACTTTATAGCTAGAATGCAGAGATCGATATTCAATATGTCATTAAAAATATTGATGTGAAATATCAAGTATTTTACTTAAATTATTCGTACTTTAATAGACATTAATTCGCTTACAGAATAAGGAAACAGAAATATATATACAGTAGTGATAACGTTTCTTATAGAATCTCCACCCCAGCCCTTCCGGTTTCGAAGCTCCAAGCGAAGCTGATGTCCCTGGCGGAGAACAGCAAGCCCTCCCGCTCCCATTCCAGATCGAGAAGCAGGTCCAAGTCCCACAGCCGCCCTAGGACCAAGTCCAGGTCAAAGTCTCGTTCGAAGTCGAGGTCGTCGAGTCCATCGCTGAAAGGCCGCAGGTCGAGGTCTCTCTCCAAGGACGGCAAGGTCAAGAGGAGGTCCCGTTCCAGCTCCGTCGGATCAAAGGAGAACTTCGAGATACGCAAGAAGGAGGACAGCGTGCAGAAGAAGAGACACTACAGGTCCAACAAGGATAGCTCGGACAGCGAGGGAGACGGCGACAAGAAGAGGAAGCGGTCTCGTTCCAAGTCCCCGAGGAAGAGGAAGGAGGACGCCGGTAGCCCGAGGGCTAAGCGCAGGAGCAGCTCCAGGAAGAGGTCTGCTAGTAGAAAGAGGAGTACATCTAGAAGGTGGGATTTTTTATTCCTTATTATTTTCTGTATTATTGTAACAGTTTGTCTCCTGACAAAGCAGGAGAATTTTATCATTATTTTTTTAATGGAGGTCAGGGTGTATACCAATCTGGAAAATCTAGAATTATCTAGAATTCATAGATCTGGTTTCTCTAACTTTCATGGGATTTTTTTTTTAATTCTACACTCAAAAATATTTCCCATTTAGTACAAACTTTATGGTAGTCGGCTTATAATTTTCGAAGTATTATGCTTTGTTATATATTTACTTGGAAAATAGTGACAAAAAAAAAGTTTATGAAAAATGAAAATGATATACAGGGTGTAAGAAGTTTGACTGCCATTACTTCAACAAAAAAGTTGTATATTACAGGGGTGTATGATTAACAGTTTTCAAAATACAGTGACTATTAATATTGGGGAGTTTCCTCTCAACGTGGCAACAGCGCTTAACCTAATGCTACACAGCTGATGCACACCACATGTGCACGCGGCAAACTTGTCCTACGGAATAACAAAAAATGTAAACGAGTATTATTGTGAAACATTTAGTAAGTTTCAATAATTCCATAAATTAATAAGATATCGTGATACTCACGTACGGTAAACATTTTAAAAAAGCAAGGAGAAACATCTCGAAAGAAGGAAATAGTTTTACGCAAAAAACACTCCAACACAGTCAATTTCCAGATACCAACTGAATTGCATATTGCTGGTTGCTGGGCAGCTTAGTACCTCGTGTTAACTGCCGCGACGTCACATTGTTGGATATGAATTTTATCGAATTTTAGAATTAATACGCTAATTATTTTCAAGTTCAAAAAAGTGATAAACATTGTATTTTATGGTGTATGTACGGAGTTATGTCAATATTGCTTAATTAATCGAACTTTTGTACATCAAGTTGGAGATTTTGATAATTTTTTTTTGTCGGAAATGGTTTAGGACCCATGTTATATAGGTTTTTTTTGTTTATTTTAATGTATTCTACGTCTGTTAAAATTAAGGCAATCAAACTTCTAACACCCTGTAGAGATTACATTTTTGCAACCTAGAAAAATTTCCAAATCTGCCTGGAAAATCTGGAAATATCAAATTTTTAGGTAAAAAAGAAAATGTAAAATCACTTTCCTGTTGCTCTGTTTAACAGAACGTTTGTCCCAGTGTTTTTTGTGTCCAAACATTTACGAATGTTCTGTTGCTGTCTACGACCTGCCCCCCTTTTTAATATTATTTTAAAGAGTTCCAATGAAACAAACAAAAAAAAGTTATATGGTTGCCTTTATTTTACAAGTATTTTCCTTTACATAATACGTTTAAAAGCGACTATTGTTTTTGATATTTCTTTTTTTACAAAAAAATTTGGAATAACTAGTGCCTTGTCATGAAAACATTGTAGCTAATGATAATACTTTCTACACGAATTTTAAATCTTTCAGTTTTAGAACAAATATTCACTAAACAATTTTTTTTTTAATTTTTAGCATAGGTATGTGATATCAACATTTTAAATTGTTTAATTTTTAAGGTTACTTCAAGTCAAATAAACAGTATAAATTATATTTAACATTTTGTAAATTAAATTCATCCTGTTGGGGTTAGAATTCAATTGAATAAAATATAAATCATTAACGTCAATTATCACGAGGCAAATTGAACAATAGCTTGTTGTGATAAGGGTCATTGGAGCGGGTATAGCTCACAAAGTGAATTTGATATAAAAAAAGTTGAATTTGATTTACAAAATGGTGCATTTGATTTGCAACAAGTTTGTACTCCGAAACCTGTACAATTTTTCCCGTTTTTCTTTTAATCAGTAAATACTTGAGTAAAATTCTTAAATGGTAATTTACAAATTTTGTTTTATTATTTCAATCTGGAATAAAAGTTTATACAGAGAGATCAAGGGTAGTTGAAGGTGATTCCATGCATAAAATTAAAATTTATAAAAGTTATGAAAAGCAATTACTTTCAGTTTTCAAAAAATATTCAGCATGAGTTTAAGCATTGGTCGTAAGCACAATTTAAATTAGATTATTTGAATTTTAAACTACTTCTGCTCCTTGTGTGTAAACTCATCCTGAAGTAGTTGGAGACCGTTACTGTGAACAATCGCTGTGTTTTATTTACCTCAGATCTCAGCTATTTTGAGTGCTAATTAGTCAATTAGTTGTATTTTACTGAGATCTTAAGTGAATCAAATACGACTATAGACAGTACTGAATCAGCGCCACTGTTGCCAATTGTAACAGAACCACTAAGGGCACGGGATATAAAATATTTCTAAAGAATGGCACACATTCAGTCCTTCTTGGATCTCTCTGTATATCAAGAATTTCATACTTTGGTATTGTGTAAACTTGAGCTGTTCCGATTGATGTGATTTTCTAACTTTTACTTCAAATTACAGATAGATTTTTGCTTCCAGACGTAGTCCTTCGAGGACCAAGAGGAGCGTAAGTAGAGGAAGAAGAAGGAGCGTGTCAAGACGGCCTAGCCCAAGAAGAGGCGCAGGTGGAAGAAGAAGCTACAGCCGCCGGAGCAACAGCAGAAACAGGGGAAGAAGGGGGAGCAGCAGGGCCAGGAGAAGTCCGAGGAGGAGGTCCCGCAGCCCCAGCAGGAACCGGTTAGTGTTTTGTTAATAATTTACTCAAAATATGTGTTTTTTTTTTTGTTTTTATTTCCAATTACATATGCATTTGACGATTCGTGATAAAATTATTTTACTGAAATTTTTATTGCAGGAGATTCAGGCGCAGCAGGAGCAGAAACAGGCCGTACAGGAGACCTTCGCCTATGAGAAGGATATCGAGGGAAAGGGACAGGCGTTCTAGGTCGAGGAGACGGTCCAGGGACAGAGGAAGCATCAGGAGGAGATCTCCCGTCAGGGAGAAGTCCAGGGAGAGACCGAGGAAACCGAGCCCCAGCCCGCAGAAACGTGAGGACAGGAGGGACCACCAAGCAGAGTCGAGAGGCGCTAGGGGACCGCCTATGAAGAAGGAGGAGAGGAACATGGAGCCCCCACCCAAGAAGGTGGAAGAAGCCAAGAGGAAGATCGAAGAGGAGATACACAGGCACGAGAAGAGGGAACGCGAGGAGATGGAAAGGATGAAGAGGAAGAGCAATCTCTCCGAGAGCTCGACGGGCGAGGCCAAGATCAGGGAGAAGGAGAAGGAACGGAAAAAGTCCAGATCCAGGAGCATTAGCCCGGAGGATACCCACCCAATTCCGCCGCACGGACCTCCCAGGTACTCCAGGAGTTTGTCGAGAACCCCATCGCCGTTCATCAAGGCGAATGAGTTCCCGCCTAAGGCCAAGGCGCCCGTTAGTAGTAGGGAGGACAGGAAAAAGTCGCACAAGGAAAAATCCGAAGGTAAGGTTAAAAAGGTTGTTAGGAAACCAGCAAAGAGTGATTCCGAATCAAACTCGAGTGACTCGGAGAGTGAAGACGACAAATTAGTAAAGGAGAAGCGGAAAGTGAAAACGAAAAAGAAGACGAAAAAGCGCGATTCTAGTTCTAGTGACAGTGAGGACGAACGGTCTTCTAGGGGGAGGAAAGACAAAGGTAGCAGCGCTGAACCCGAAAGCAAACCGAAAAAGTCGAAAGAAAAGAAACGAAGGGACAGCAGCGAGGAGAAAGTATCCAAAAAGAGACATCAGAGTTCCGACTCTGAAGACGAGAAAAAGACGAAAAAGAAACGTCGATCCGCTAGTTCGGACAAAGGTAAGAAGTCTAAGAAGGGAGACTCGAGTGACAGTGACGTGCCTAAGAGGAGTAAAAAGAGGGACGACAGTTCGGACGATTCGGATAGGAAATCTAAGAAACATAAGAGGGACAGTTCCTCGGAGAGTGACGAGGATACCACGAAAAAACGTAAGCATAGGAAGAAGGTCGCTAAGTCCGGCAGCGATTCTGACGAAGAAGTGGATACCAAGAGGAGGAAGAAGGACAAGAAACATAAGAAGAAGAAGAAGCACTCGAAGAAGCATAAGAAACACAAGAAGAAGAAGCAGGAGAGCGAGGATTCCGACAACACCGACACGGAGGTCATAAACGAGGACGAAAAGAAGTTGAGAGAGAAAGCTCTCAAGTCTATGAAGCGGCAGAACTCTAGCGACAAGTCCGATTGATTGAAACGGGAGGTCTACTTATCAAGTTGAAAGTAATTTTTTGGGTTGGATAGTTAAATGTTAATTAATATTATTTGAATTTATTAATTATGCGTGACCCTATGTATCGTTTTCTTTGTATTCATTCCGTGCATTGATGTCTTAATAAACGTTCAATATGAATGTGAATGAGTTGTCTCTTTATTTCTTTCAGGGACCATAACTGGTGGTGTAACGTTAATTTTAACAAAAGCCTATTTGCTTACTTTTATTTGGAAATGTGAACCCTATAAATAAGGATTCTAGTGAAATGAAATACTGTGTACAGTTGTTTGGGGATGTTTTTTAATGGCAATAAATTCTACAGAACTCGATAAATTCCTTTGATTGACTAATAAAAAAAAACAAAATTTGACATCTTTCAAAGCACATTTTTTTTGCAACAATACATCTCAAAAATAAATGAACACACGTTTTTGTCTAATACTTTTTTAAACCTTTTTATGAAAATATAGGATGGTATTTTGAAGAATAATACCTTTTGTATAGTTACATTGTCAATTGGTACCTGTAAATCTTAGCACTGGACCGTATGCACTTCTCCTGAAATTTCTTCTTATGCTTTGACCATGATGTGTCTCGTAATTTATACTCGAATAGCAATTTGACGAGTCCGGTATTGGTAAACTAGTCCGCCTGATGTAGAATTGACGTCGACGCGTTGGTCATCAAAGCAAACCTGTATTGGTCCACTAGGACGTAAATAATTTGTTTGTATGGTACACGGGTTTACTTGGCTTTGCCAGTGCAATGCAGAGCATTGCTTGGCGACGTATGTTGGTATAATACGTATTATTATTTATTAGTTGATATTATTCATATCGTAACCAGTAAAGGGTAATAGTTATTAAAATAATTGTTATATGTAATTATCTAGTAATTTAGCGTGGCTCTGAATCGGAGGATAACGGAATAACTCGGGAAAATCCCCAAATAGTGGAACCGGTCGAAAGTATCGAAACAAACTCAGAATTTAAAAACAAAGATTTACACGTAAAAAGTTAACATTTTATATTAAATATATATGAATGTTTGAAAATTGAAAATAGTGAACAATGTTATAAAAAAGTTAGGAATCTTTCACATTCTCTGGGCAAGTTCTTGAATTTTAAATGATCAGTAATTTGGCCATCACTATGATAGTTTAATTTTGATGAATCAATAAAAATACAGAACATTCATAAATGATTACAAGCCTCATTACTGCCGTGCTTTGGCAACCAACATTGCACAGCTGGTACTGTTTAACTAAAAATTCTCTAAATCTTAACGTCGTCAATTACACCAGGTAATATTTTAAAATTTATTAATTACTGGGCGTGATTTTATTGTTGGAAAGTCTTGGTTTTACAAGGGTAGAAATAATCCAGAAGTAATTTTTTCGTCGAACTACCCCAAATTAAAAAAAAGAAGGTTCTACGTTACATAGAAGCTGAGATATTACAAATTTAACATTGTCAGTTTTTTTCCTGGTTGAGAGGAAGATCCCCCCACCATCACTCCCTAAAGGGCTACTGCCATGTACCCTTACTTTGACGGACTTTGGATTGATCAATTATGGGCAAATTCAATTAAAATTATCAGGGTATAAAGTCCGATCGACCCCATCTTTTACACATCTCTTAAGGATATAAAAACTCACACTGGGAAAGTTTGGTAGGATTTTATTAATTATTTAAAAAGTTATTAACAAACAATCAAAGAAAAACCACTTTTTCCCTTTAATTTTGCAATAAATTTTTTGTTTATAAAGCATTTTAACTCATTTTAAAGGTGAGTTTCTTTAGATCAAATCGTCTGTTGAACAATTTTTGCTAAGATTAATAGTTTTTTACAATAACGCGTAGAACGAAAAATGACGAATTTTTTACCTATTTGTTGATAAAAAACGGGTACGCTATACTTTTTTCATGACCCATTTGATGAGACGCCTCCTGTATTATCATTCCCAAGACTCCAACAATAAAATCACGCCCAGTAATTTTCACGATTTCTCAATGATTTTTCATCTTTATTGGTCTAAGTATTAACAACTCATTTACAGTGACCAATGACAAACTAGCACATCTATGCTCGAGATAATGCAATCGACGATTGGATGAGTAAAATGTCTTGTAAAATTACACCAATCACAGTAGGTGAAATAATGGTGTTATAATAATGTAATCTTGATCTTATCTTTTTAATAATTTTTAATTTTACCAAAGATGATTTCCAACACGAAGGAAATAAAAGTATCATTTCAAGCAAAATTACTGGTCACATAGCTTGTAATCATTTATGAAGGCCCTGTATAATGAATATGGACAAGGAACTGACAATAATAGATGTTACTATAGTACAATATTTGCATACAACACTTAGGTATTTGTTTAATATCCATCTACACGATATCCTATTTTACAAAAAATTATTAGACAAAAGTTGTTGCTTCTGATGAGCTGAATAAGTGTTTAAATTTGGCATTTATTTGTAGAATATCCTGCAGGTATGTGTTTAAATTGTGTTAACTTTGTCTATGCTGTATAAAGATTTTTTTAAAATATTACACATTTTTACTTGAAACTTACCCGTTCTAGAATTATTTCCACTTATTTATAAACCTTGTTCATTCAACTTGTAGACCTTGCCCTCTAATTATTTTTCCGATCCATGGAGGACCAAATCAGGTGAGTAAGTTGATCAAATTCTAATAGGGTTCATTAGTTTTCTTTAATTTTTTCTGTGGAAACAAATTGTATTGAAATTTTTTTTAAAAAAGTGCAGCATAGCATTGTCTGTACAGGGTGATTGACATCTTGGGCAGTGCGTTATTTTTATGATTGAACATAATTAAATCCTGAAAATAGTGTAATATTTAGCGGATGTTGTTAAAATGTAGCATTAAAAACTTACGCCATCCAATTCAGTATTTTTTTCCTTTCAAAATCACTGTTTTTACACTACTGGAAAAAGCTAGTCGTAAGAATTTTTCTATTCGCATTTAGTATTAAAGGTCTTTCCAGTTGCTTGAAGGCGTATATTTGTGAAAAGAAATATGAGAGCGCCACCTGGCAGTGTGAATATACAGAGTGAGTCAAGTTTATATCATACCTGGGCAGTCTTTAGATGACTACCAAGATAAAAGTGATCAGTTTTAAAAACCGTTTAAGATGCTTAATGTAGATTAATGAAATTTGGGCTAATAACAACTTATTATAGGTAGAAATTAAGTGGAAAAATTCGTAGAATTTTCTTTTGTGAAACGAATAGTTTTCGAATTATTTTGGATAGGCTCATTGTAAATTTGAGAAATTAAAACTCAAAAATGGCTCGATTGTGTAAAACATTTTTAAATTTGTGATTTTATATAATTTCAACTGTATCTCGAAAACGCAACATTCTATGACCTACATTTATATGAACTTATCATCAAATGAGATATGTTCTATTAACTGTTAAAGTTTGGCTATAAAAACATTTGAGTAGATAACAGCCAGTGAAAATATAGCACCATCAGAATTTAATTATCTTCAATTATTGTGAAGAAAATGAAATTTCCCCGTGTAAATCGATCACTCTACAGATTATTTCAATTTACAGGTGCAGTGGCCATTAACATAAGTAAGAATCATTTTTTTTTACTTATTTAATAAATCTTAATGACGAGCATTTAGAAACTAAAACTCTGGAAATTGTAAATTGCAAGCCTATCATTTTTCTAGTTGACAATTTTTTTATTATTGTTATTTTTTCTAAATTAATGATACTATTAGTAAACAAGGGAAATTGCACTATTCGAAGGACAATTAGCTTTTTTCTGCAAAATTAATTTCTAATTCTTAATAAAAATCATGAAGTATAGGATTGTATTCTGTTGCGTATTAAATTTTGAGTAGAAAATTGGATCTGAAAAAACCATACTAGTTATGTTCCAAAAATGTCAATTTGATTTATTTTGTATTTATATTAATGGCCTATAGACCATTAAATTGGACCATCCTATACATTTTGCATACTTCTGTATCCCCTCTTAATTATTTATACTATTTATTGTCCATTTGACTAATATAAATAAAATATATGAGATGTCCGACAAAAATTTAGAGAAAATAAATTTTACTTGTTATAAATATTCACAAGAAGCAGAAGCTGGTATAGACTCGATTATATGTATCACTCTGTACATAAAATCTCGAGAGTTTTTAACGTAATTTGAAATATACATATTAAATTTAAATTTTTTGAGTACATAGAATATTATATGTGATTACTGTTTTTTTATGTAAATTTTAATGTACCATTTGTTAAAAAATCCCTTGGCAGAAAATCTGAACCAGTATGGAATGTAAAATGTAAATAAACATTTATGGAAAATAAAGAATCGAGATTTGAACATTTTTATTTTATTACACTTTAATTATTCCAATTAAAGTGGCAAATGTATTTATAAAAATAGTTATTTTTTGTTTCAATACCACTTCTATTTTTTGCGCTACATTTACATAACAAAATATTTTAACTTACATTTTGAAAAATTCTTACAAGGTCGGCAACTGTGTGAACTAATGTGTATTCCTGGTTGCATACATATGCATTTAATTAAGTATGTTTTAAACCCGATATGGAAGAAGAAAATATTGATCAAGTTATCACATCACCAGTGTATAGGTGAATGTTGCATGGTAGGTTGCTTTCTGTTTAGTTATTCTAACCTATAAAACTTTTTAATTTGAAATGTTGACTAAAAAGTTTATGTGTGTTGTGTTTTTTTACTGTGTGGCTGTTTGTTAAGTGTTCCGCCTCTTTTACAATAACATATCGATGTGTTTTGTGCGTTTCCTTAAAAAATAATTAAGTATTTACATTGAAAATATGTTTACAACCAGGACCCCACAAGAATGTTTTTCCGTGGATGTAAGTACTTAGTTTTTTAGTTTTATATTATTTTACTTTATTTAAAACCTATTAGTTGTACTTTTTTCGGTTTTGTGTAAGTTGTAAAACTTTTGTTGGTTACGGTTTAACCTGATCTAAAAACCGGCTGTGTATCTACCACCTACGTAGATTTTTATTGTGCGTACCTGCTTCTTGTTTCCATTATACTAGATATGGAATAGTTTTTATGATAACAGGTTGTTAAATAAGTTAACAACTTCATGAAACTCGTATACCTATTTTTTAAATGAGATTCAACTTTCAAAGACAGTGCTTATCAAAATGCCTTCTTGAATAAGTACATTGTAATTAACAGCACCCAAAAAAACTTCCACATGAAATAGAATAATAGTAGCGTTAACATTTGAAAGTTGTGTGCCATTTAAATTTTTTAAATAGCAACCTATGTTTCTACAGCACTTCTACTTTATTGAGCTTGTATATACAAACTGACACAAACTACTTGGCAATAATTATTTTATATAAGTTTCTGTATTTGCCTGAAAAGATCGAGTGGTATTCACCTTTTGAGAATGTTGAACAACTATCGATTTCGTTAGTGTATCTACTAAGTTCTAGGTGTGCGACATGCAATATGTAAATGTTGACAACATTTTAATACTATTTTATTGAATAACAGGCGTGTTTATTTTTAGAAAGTTACTTCATACGTGAATGATAAAAACACGAATGCGTTTAGGTACTTAGCGAAATTGAAACGTGTGTGTTAATTAATTTGCCAGTCGCTTATTTATCGTCGGTTTCGCAAAAACCAAGCTTCGTGCTCTGGCGCCACGGACTGTATTTGACCTTTAAAACCTTACCTCTGGCTTTCCACGAAGTGCCATCCAAGTCCGCAAATTGTTTATTGCTCCATTTATTCTGCTATAAAGACAAATTGATAGCTTACTTAGCCTTAGGTTGTACAGTAGAGATAACAGTACCTATAAATAAAAAAAATACACAACTGAACCAATGGTTTGTATAATGCATATACAGGAGCGACTGTATCTCAACCATTTATGTTGTGATTTTGGGATAAAAATCTATCACCAAATATGGTCAAAAAAATTCCTTAAAAATATTCAAGTTCCTAACTTTTATTGCTAGGGGGTGCATTTGCCTTGGTGTTCAAAAATCATCTTTATTTTAAATCTGTTGCAAATCGAGTTGCAAATAATGTGGGCGAACTTTTTATATTTGTTCAGTCCCTTACAAATTTTGATTTTAAGATATTTAGAAATATTAGCGATGAAGCTAGGATTTAAAAAATATTTTAAAACTATTTTTTTTGTCATAATTCGCAAGACGAATAGTGTCCGAGATATAAGCCTCGTAGCCTTACTACTGCATACAATTCAGTTGACTAATATCACTGGCGTTATAGCTTTCTTAGAAATGTCATACATTTTATCGTGTTTTAACCACAGGTTACTCTGTAATCCAAGGTTTGAGTGGGAGAAGGTGTGGCGTACTATTATTATACTACAGCAACGTGAAGGTGAATCTTAACCACTTCGAATACCACTTAATGTGGGGGCAAATGAACACTTAAAAGTCAAACATCTAAAAATGTATCTAAATAATATTTTAATATAAGTTAACGATGATAAAGATAAATATTTAAAGTCGTAAAATTTGTTTAACTGGTTTAAAACTCGGTTTGGACATTTATGGCAAAAGTTTCTCATAGAATTTCTCATAAAATAAAAAGTCTTGAACTATGACGATTTAGTTTTACTAAATTTATTGAAACCAATAGCCTCTACGTTTTGCCTTCTACACAAAACCAAAAATAGTGTTTGCATTTTGCGTCGCATGATCGCGATGTTATCACGAAGAGGTAATAAATGTCAGGCGTGCTGAAATCAAGATAAATCTATATTTCATTGTTTGCTGGGTTCTGTTGGGTTATGCCTGTTCTGTTTAGTATTACTTAGCCATTAAATTTGACTTTGCGTGACTAATATTATTAGCAACTACTCCTATCCTACCCAACGGTATTACACTGATGGAACAAGCGAAAAAAATTGAAATGTTCAATCTGTGTTCATAATCTAAATGCTCCTGCAAAAGATAAATGGTCAGAATAAAGGTGAATTTATTATTTTTTACTAAACAAGACAAGGTCTGTTGTGCAGTAAAATAATTGCAAATTTTTGTCAAAATGTCTTTGTAAGTCACATCCAAAAAAATATTAATATTTTGCTTTAATATTTAGATATACAAATAGAGGGACGGACTTTACATAAATCTATAACAAATACACAAATTCTTATTTAATTAAAAATCTTGTGTTATCCGATCACACTGTATTGCGAACCTAGGCATAGCAAAGAATTAAAAAATGTTCACCAGAAAGATCGTTACAAGCACCACCTTAAAAAAATTGTAAAAAATGGGGTGTGTGTGCTGGTAATAGATGGCCGTGACAGACTTATTTATAATTACGTGAAGTTAGGCTGTGTTAGGATTAAAACAGAGAAAATACTATTGCTCGTTTTTTCGACCACATGGATTTCGGTTATCTTAAGATATATTAGGTCCGTTAAATTGGGGTAATGTTGCGGAATCTGACGATGAATAAGCTGAAAATTGGACCTATATTTTTTTCGCTTTGAAGTTATCGACAAAAAAAAATGATTTCCGTTTTAATGTTTTTCATCGACAACCAAAAATATTTGAACATTTAAATATAAAATGAAATATAATATTGACGTATTAGTTGTGGCGCCAATCAGGGGGGAAAAACAATATTCATTTTTTATATTTCTTATGGGTGCCATAGTGGATTTTAGCATCTTTTAATACATCTCATTTTTCTGATTAAGATGAAGTGCCAAATATTATCTGCGTTTTTTCGGAAATGTAAAATTATCTACCTTCACAAAGAATGTTTTGCCAATAAGACATGCAATTATTAATCTAAATAAACTGTCAACTGTCAAAATTTTGTTTGGAGTAATTAATGATTGTTTTGTTTTTTTCTAAAATAAAAAGTTTGTTAAGTACTTTTAGTTTAATTGTTACTGATTCCAAATGCATATCAGCCTAAAATATTTCTTTGTACCTAGCGGGAAACCGATGGCAAAAATTTTTGCGGTAATATACTCATTTTCATAATTAATTGCCTGGGTATTACTCGGGGGATTAGCAACTTCAGATGCAAACGTCACATAAATCTCGACATAAATAACTGATTTAAGGGGGGTGTTGATATGATATGCGCAATTTTTTGTCCTGCATTTTAGAAAATCTAAGCAAAAGTGAGATTTCTTGTTAATAAAACGCCAGCCCCGAAATATTACCCAAAAAATGCTCAGTATTATATAAATATTTACACCACATTATTCCTGCTGTTTCCCCTTAGCTTTGTAACCACTGAGAGAGAGCTAAATATTAATCTGTATCTAATTATTATGAAGTAATAAAAAAAATAAATAAAGTAAAACTAGTGTCGCACTATGCGAAACAAAGTTTTTATCTAACGATATTGCAGGAAACAACTACTCAACGGGTTACAGGCCCTGTACAGAACTGAATTAATTGAATTAACCCGCAATATCTAATAATGTTCTGATGAAGACGACGTAGTTTAGGACATCGCCTTACGTCCGGAACCAAAAGTTTTAAAAAATCGATAAAATTGATGATAGGTATAATATTTTTTTACAAGCCTAATTATTTTGAAGAATACGATGATTTAGAATACTTTAAACGTTTTCGGTTAAATGAGCGGACCTGCACAATGGTATTAAATTCAACTGAAGATCAAATTAAATTCACAACAGATCGTAATCGTACAATGTCACCATAGACAAAGATGATGCTTTTTTATATTTATTCTTTTTAAATTCTGTCAAACGTCAAAACATTTTCGTTTATAAAACTAGTTGCAATGATTCGAGCAATACGAATGAACAGACCTTATATCGTATGTAGACAAGAATATTATTATTTTCATAAATAATTGTCTTCCTTGCTACGATCTGTGACATACGGTGGCATCTCGAATGCGACTAAAACTAGCTCTAAACTTGATGTCATCGGAAACAGGTCCACGTCCAACGTCGTCTAGATTTTTCGATAATACATACATTCAACTGTATTTTAAACAGTTCTTGAAACATACTGCCTTTTCCAAGGACGTGACACGCAAAATAAAAGAGATCGCAGAACTGGAGCCACCTTGAGTCTTCCGTTGACCTAGACCTTCAACAGCGCGGTTCAGTGGGCCCGCAAAAAATTGGCGTAATGGGATAATAACACCATTATAAATTAGATTTCATTAAAGAGTTGGATAAAATATTGTTGCAAGATTGGAAAATTGCGTAATTAGTTCTATTAAAAAATGAGAACAGATTTCATCAGCTCGGAAAGGAATTTACTGTTATTTTATCCTTAATTGTATATTTCTTTAGTCAAAAATTCGCAGCTTCCTTCCTTATTAACACCTTTAATACGCAACCTTCTAAAATTGTTATTTCTAAGTGACCTAATGCAGCGTACAAGAAACAACGACTGTATTAAAAGAATTATGAAGTGCTTTCCTGGTGAGAAGTCCATGAGTCCACGCTTTTATACGATAATACAATCTCGGAGCGTCATTTACATTCCTGCACATATTACTTCAAACAAGTTAGATGTAAGTAGATGCGGCAAACAGACACTGTCATTCGATCTTCTCCAAGACTTCGTGAAGTTGTTCCTCATATACGTCTAGACTAGTGCAACCACATTAAAAACAGATCATTTGATTCCCATTGAACAAAATTTGTACTCATTTAATTACTCAAGTATTACTCAAATAATAGAAGAGGATAGGATAGGTTTTCTTCTCGAGATGATTGAAATTGTTCCCTTTCCAGGGGTTTTTTATCCCAAAAAAATTGTATCATTCGAGTTAATGTGCTTGACCTTCATTTGATCTTGATTTAAACGTAATGGGGTTATATCGACACCGGAATCGTGATCAACAATCCCAAAAACATAAAGGTCAACTGGTTCGATATCGATTCCTAGCTAAGATATCAACCGAGATCTCAAAAGAAGGATTTGGCCTTCAGATGACCTGCAAATAACCTTCAGATGTCGGTTGGACCAACAGGTCGAAGTGTATTCGGACGTAAAATTTTTTGCTCTTTCAAAATCCGGGGTCAAAAAAATTGTATCATTCGTGTTAATGTGTTTAACCTATATTTGACATTGATTTAGACGTGAAGAGGTTATATGGACATCGGAATCGTGATCAACAACCCCAAAAACATAGAGGTCAACTGGTTCGAGACCCATTCTTAACTAAGATATCAGCCGAGAGATCAAAAGAAAGATTTAACCTCTAGATGACCTTCAGAGGTCGGTTCGACCAACAAGTCGAAGTGTATTCGGATCAAAAAATTATATCATTTGAGTTAATATGTTTCACCTTTATCTGACCTTGACCTAGACGTGAAGCGGTCATATGGACACCGAGATCATGACCCCACAAATAGGTCACCTAGTCTGGGAAAAAAGACTTTTCCATTTCTGTTTGTGGGCCTGTCTAAATGTTAAGGCGCAAACTAAAAACTATAATCGTCAATTTTTAATTCAGAAGAAATTGGCATTATTTTAATCCGTTAAATTTAAAAATATTTTTTAAGTGCATGTAAAAAAATATACCTATGGAGATTTATTTTAACGTTTTACATATTTTTTAATTAAAGTGTGTACTTTATCAATATTAATAATGGAGTAAATAACGAGCGTTCAAATAAAAACGTGGTCGAAGTTGGCTCTGACACATTGGACGTAGGGAGTAGCTTATAGCGACCAACTTAACCTCATTTCTCAACGAGCTGTATAGCAGCTGTCAGTTTCAATAACGTTAATGACTAAATAACTTTATTTTAAAGAATAATCGTGATAACAATAACAAATAATTAAAGGAGCTGCGGAAAGTGTCCCCCTCCTTGTTATAACAATAAATTAAAGCAGCTGCTGAAAGTGTCCCCCTCCTTGTTCAAAGCACTTTTCACACCTGTTCATCAAAGAATTAAAGACATTTTCTAAGATGCTCGGGGTATTGTTAATTTCACGAATCTTATCTATAAGTCGAGCCTGCAGATGATTTAAATCAGGAATAGGCAGTTCAAAAATAGTGTTTTTAAGGTAAGGCCACAAAAAGAAATCACACGGCGTAATATCACATGACTCGATGGAAATTCATGTTCAGCATTGAGACTTATTGTCGATTTTGGAAAACTTCCCTCAACATATTCATCGTCTCACCTGCCGTATGTGCCCTTGCGCCATCTTGTTGAAAGTAAAAGTTTGTAATTTCGTTTTCTTCCAGCTGGTTAACAAAAGGAGCGATAATTTCTTCTCTATACCTTTGCGCAGTAAGAGTACCATACCAAAAAATAGGTCCATAAATCCTCCTTCGATTGAGAGCACACCAAACTCCAATCTGGTTTTTCAGAAGACCACGTTCTCATATTCTGTGAGTTTACGTAACCACTTAAATGAAACCAGGCTTCATCAGAAAAAAAGGCGATATTATGAAGTTGTTTAAAAACCATTCACAAAATACAGCCAAATACAGCCCGTCGCGGAAAATCAACTTCATGAAGTTCTTGCTGACAAGTTAAACGATAGGAGAACAAACGCAAATCTTTTTTTAACACTGTGTGGCAGGTACCGACTGATACTCCCACCATTTGTGATAAAACACGTACAGAAGTTCTTGGCGCATTTTCCATTATTTGTTGGACATTTTCTTTTAATTCTTCAGTCCGCTTTTTAGGTCGGCCGCTTCCTTCTTTTCTTGTTACACTGCCCGTTTCACGAAAAACATTAACACAACGCTGAACTGCACTTTGAAAAATTTTGTACTCAACAACGCCGGGAAATTGATTTTGAAATTCTATGAAACATTCCTCAATAGAATACTTCCATATTCCATCAATCTTGCGTCCATTTCTAAAGTAGGACTCTATGATAAACACTTTTTGTTCTTGAGAAAACACCATTTTAAACGCTTTTTAAAACGAAAATATTCAAATTGATAGCGGCGATATAGCGCTTTGACAGATGACGTTTAAGTTCATTTGCTATACGCTACGCCCTACGTCCAAATTTTCAGAACCAACTTGACCGCGTTTTTATTTGAACGCTCGTTATTAACTCTCATAATACACTTTTCAATAATCTGACCAAAGAAATAATTGCTGATTTTTTAGATAGATATTATTATTTAACACTATTAGAATTTAGTTAAAAATTTCTCATACGTTTCAAAAAACGTATTTTTTTAGTCAATTTTTTTAAACGAAAAATGTTTTATTTATAGATTACCTACCTACTTTATCTGGTATTCAGACAAGCAAAAGTTACTGGAAAAAATAAGTTTTTTCCAAAATTATAGATAAAAATATTACCTCATTGGTGCAAATTTTATGGCCGCCACTATACAGGGTGTATCACGAAGAGGGCCCAGTAGGATTATATCAAAAAGTAGTCGAAATTGAAATATGAAAATTTGTATAAAAAGATCTATTTAATGAAAATAGTGTCGACTTTCTCGCACTTCCGGTTATATCGGAAGCCATCATCAACTCTGTTATTTCAAATGGAAAACAGTATATTTTTGAATTTTTTAATTCCACGGTAAAATCTAGACTAATTTCATATAAGGTACTATAGGCCAAAATGTGACAGTTTTCAAGTTATCAATTTTCGAAAAAAATTGAGGGATGCAAGTGATTTTTGAAAACAGAATAACTCCAACATTTACCTTTAATTATTAATGAAATTTGGCAAGGATAATTTAAAAGCAATAGAATTCAACCAGTTTATATCAAATTTGTAAAAATTCATACAAAGTGTTTAAGAACGTGTGACCAATATTGTGACGTTAAAGTTGAATTTAAGTACTCAAATATTTCAAATGGTACGCCCTGTATATTATTACATTAATGGATGCAACGCAGAAAAATGTATGGTGGATTTGATGTATTAAACAATTGAATAATAAACGGTGTCTGATTAATGAAGTGTAATTTTTATTATCGTTATACCTTCATCGAAAACAATAATTCAGTATATTAAATTAAAAAGGGCGATGCTTTAAATAAACTCACCATACTCGTAGATTTTTCTGTGTTGAAATCAATAATTTCCAATATACACAAGAACTGATAAAAATGATAGACTTCAATGTATTATTATGAAATTTACCATGAAAAAAATCAGTGCTATTGTGGAAGATGCTTGGGATCGTCCAATAATTAGTTAATTTGTTTATAAGGGCATAACTTGTAAACTATTCAACTTATTCGATTCCAGATTTCGCGCGAGTTATTAGACAGTGATAAGGAATGAGAGGATGTGATGCCAAAACGTTCTAGTAATAATAACGCAGTTTATAAATGTTTACCTATTTCAAAAGTCATAAATAAACTTCTTCTGTTTATAACTTTTGATCTAATCAGCATTTTTTGACGCTCGAGGGTTAGTTTTGTAGGTCTTTGGAAGACGAAAATAAAAGTACGTTACTGTTTTCTCGTGGAAATGAACGGAAAAAAGTTATAAGCGAAAAACGTGAATTTACGTAAAAATTATACAATTAACCACCCTGTAAACAATCTTCTTCCCATTTTTACGACTGTGGAAACTAATATGTTATTGTACATAATATTTAGCATCTATAGTGATAAATTCAGCTTGCCGAAACAAAAAATCGCGTCCAACTCTATATTTCCTGGCCTATTAGGTGTAGTTATCCTCTGTTTTGATTATAACTAATTTAAATCTGTTAGACTCAACACAATCTAGTTTGTACTGAATACTGAATAAAAAAAATAAACCAGTTATAACAAAAAAAGTGTCAACATGGGGCAACCCTCTCTACGGTACATTTTTTACTTGTTCTCTGTAGTTTTCCACAATTTTAAGCTTCCGAGGGATATTCAAATGAACATTTCGAAGACGTAGTCCACAGATTTTTAGATCACGCATAATTTCGTTACGAAACCGGCGATTTGATCCTTCATCGCTCTCAACGGCGCCCCGGGTGCCAACCTACGCCACTGCCTTCCCCCCATTGTCGCTCGAAAGGAATGAAATCTAGTCGCCCAATCTCCGTAAACCGTTCGTGACGTCACCCGGCTGCACTTCCATACAAGGCAAGCAGAGAAGGCGATGGACACCGTGACCGAGGTGGGTCCACCGCGATTTTGTCACGCAATCCTCGACGTCGGGTTTCGGCCTTGCACCCGGCTCCCGCTGGCCATCTCGTGATCGACGTATTGTTTTTTGCTTCGGAAATGATTCATGTGCCCCGCGAGGCGGCACGTATGATTTGGACGCATCGAGGCACCGAGCCGTGACCAATTTTGGGCCAAATTAAGAGATCGAGTTAGGTAGACGACGTCATGTATGAAGAAATTGATGTATCGGAAAGTTCGTTAAAATTCTTTGTTCTACATAATAACAAAAATGTTTTATATATATTTTTTTAACGTCGGTACATAGCCATACATACGTCCGGAGTTATTGGTTATAAATATGACAAAATTTTTTGTGTAAACAAAAATTTTAAACAAAGGTATGCATAGTACCTAACTTATGAAACATTTGAAAATATGCTAGGGGTTTTCGGCAACATTATTTGTATCGTTTTATATGGTTTGTAAAGAGTTTCATAAAAAAATCCCAGTAGTATTCAAAATTACAGAATTATTGAAAGTAATGTCGTCTATAAGATATAAATGCGTTCCCACAAATAAACAATTTCTTACTACTATCGAAATAAATGAAATAGACCCCTGAGTTTGGAAACCGATATTAACAAAACGTAGATGCGAAAAAATTTGAAATTTTGACTATACAGGGTGGTTCAGATTTTAATATGTGCAAAATCATACTTGTATCAACTTCGACGTCACCTGTTACGTGGGTGTTGTATAATAATGAAAACGTAATATTGACAGTTGGTAGAAGGAAGCACAAAAACAAACGCTTAGGTGGGGAATTCTGAAAGGAAGCCTAAATAGTTGAAGTGAGAACAGTGTGGGAGATGGGAGTAAGACGATCGGCGGGCAGTGTGGCAAAGTAGTGAAAAATTAAAAATGTTTAACCGGTATTAGTTAGCCGGTAATTATTCTCTAAGTACTTTGTTGTTAATTGTTCTATGTAATCTTATGATTGTGGTGATTATAGATGTTTCATGATAATAATTCTGTGTATGTTTAGCCTTCATTGTTTTATGCTCAGGGGCGTATATTTTCCTAAGGTAAAATTGTTACAATTACACAGCCCCACAAAAAAAATTGAAATTATTTTCTCCGATATCTGAGAAGGTGCACTTAATGTTTTTGGGGTTGCTGAATCCGAATCCGGGGTCCGTTTAATCCCATCACGTCAGGGTCAAGGGCATCTGAAGGTCAAATTGCGGAATGACTATTAAAAAATCTGGAAAAATTTATATATATGTTTTAGGGGTCGCTAAATCTGAATCTGGGGTTCTCTTGACCTTGAAGTGTCAGAATCAAGGTCAAATAAAGGTCAAAACCCTAAAATTTGAAGATGCATTGAGTTTGGAGATGAACACTTCCAGCAATTGATTTAATTTATTTGTTGTTTATGCCCTGTATCTGATAAACGGTGGTTTTCTGCGCATATGTTGATAGAGCAACGTGATATTAATTTTTGTTGTTTAGTACTTTGCTGAAGTTTGTCTATTAAAATCTGGACCACCCAAATTCGTTTTATTTTTCCCTATTTCAACGTTTTGTTTACTTGGATAATAACTCGTAAACCATTCACTTTTCGAAAAAAATAAAAGACTGTTTTTAATCCGGAATGTTTCTGGCCGTTATAAAATATATTCATATTGCCAATTAATTCAGTGGCGTAGAAGTTTTGCTTTAAATAAGGAAACGATATCCTTGTTTGTCCGGCACTGGTTTTAGAATTTGGACTGTGTACATACAGAACTAGGAGAAATATTTGAAAAAAAATGTGTACCAAATTTGGATAAATTTGATGAAGTGGTTTTCCAGATGTTTAAAAAAAATTGTTTTATTTTTGTTAATTTAAACGCCCTGTTTCTCATAAACGGTGGCTTTCTGCGCCTATGTTCAGAGTAAAGTCATGTTAATTTTTGCTGTTTAGTACTTTCCCAAAGTTTGTCTATTAAAATCTGGACCATCCCATTTATAGTTATTAATGAAAATGTTGAAAAATTCAGTTTTCTGCTTACCTGCTTGATATCTCACTCTTTAACTCGTATTTTTTTTGTTAATTGATAAAAAAAATTCCAAATTTTTACTAACGATAAGTCTGTTGTCCTTAGTACTGTGCAGGTCATTTGTCTCAAAAGCTCTTCATTTTTATTTTTTTCAAAACAGAAGAGATTACTATCTCCGTAAATATTGCGTTCTTAAAAAAAAAAAAAACAAACAGGTAGTAAATAACTGTAAAAAAAATTGTTAAAACGATAGGAGACGATTTATTTTTCCTCCAAAGATACCGACTGTACTTTTGAGAGTAATGGTTTGTTAAAGTAAAAAAAGGCATTTTATAAAATTATTGTCAGAAACAGCATTATCTAACCGTACTTTCGAATATTTATTTAAGTACTAAGAAATTATTTATGTAATTTGAAGAAGTGAAAATTAGTAACAGAAAATTAAACGTAAGTATCAGAAAGAGGACTTTTGGACAATATTTACGATATGTTACTTTGAAAATACTGTTTTTGTTACGAAATATTAAAAAAATCAAGAAAACTTTCATAGAAGGTTATTTATATATTTTGTATTGTAAAATACGTACCGAATTTAAAAAAAATAAAAATACAAAGATTTCCCCAAAGCAACCTATACATAGTTAACATGATTAAGGGCAATAAAAACATATTTTATAAGCATACATCGGCGTCTTCAGCATCATCAGCCAATTCCTCATCATCTATATTCTATATCTTCATCGGCATCATTCACATTTATTACTAAAGGATCTATAGCGATATCTACTAAATGTTCTTTTTCCCTGTATTCCTGTTCCACTTTTTTAGCATGTCAAATCTCCCACAGATTTGTTTATTTTGCGATACATATCAAACCGCTTAAACCGCAATGGAAAATATTATATATACAGAAATAACCTAAAGGATAACATAAATGTGCCACTTACTGCACAATAACAATTTTAAAAACATGTTTTCTGGGGATTATCCAAGAATATTTTTTTACAGTAACACTTAACACTAAACCAGACAGATTCAAATAAGATTACAAAATTCCTGATATTTCCGAAGAGTTTGATCAGGTATCCAATAAAAATGAATATGAATTTTAACAAAGTTTTTCAGATTGCTGTTTACAGTTATTTACCGTGTCAGTTTATTTATTATTTTTTTTAAGAATGCAATATTTACAGAGAGTAAAAAACAATAGAGTTATAGTGAGGCTATATATGGTCCAAATTTCAAAATTTTTCGCACCTACGTTTTCTTAATATCGGTTTCCAAACTCAGATGTGTACTTCATTTATTTCGATAGTAGGTCAGTCCAAACATTGTTAGAAAATTTACGTTGAAAATTAGTGTGTATTACCTGATGCAGATTAAAGTCAGCCCAGCCATGAGTGTTACGAGAATTAAAGATTCTGTAGTGTTTGGTTCATTTACCTCTAAAAACCACCTACGGAAATTCTCCCTGTGAGGAAAATTTGCTACTGTCAATTCCTTCACTTATTGGACATGGGATAATTCAAAACGTTTTATCGTTCCTTACTGTCTGAAAAAGCTTCGCCCTGACTGAGTAATCAGCGTAATAATCCAGAAAACCATGGTACTTTAAATATTATCATGGTATCTCGGTAATTAGGCACCCAAATAGCTAAATTGTTCGTCGGCCATCTCACCTATGGCATACTGATGAGATCTAATAAGTTCTAAACTATCTTTTCTGATTTTGCTGACGAATGATCTTAACTACTTACTAGATATTGGAGGACGAGGCATGTAGGTCTCAGAGTAGTTGTTTTCCCGATTAGACTTGGGGAATTTAAACTCAGACACACTCTATATTGTCATAGATTTTGGCAAGTGCTTTCAATATATGAACACAATTGGAGTAAAAACAAATGATTCAGTTTATAGTGGGAAAGAGAAGAATTATTGAATTTTTCTAATTGAAAGAAACTGTGACTATATTTTAAAAGTCTGTGCATCAATATTTTGAGTTGTAATACAAAACCCATCCTTACAGAAAACATACCATCAGAGTGGTATGACCACTGTACATAATCTGGGACTGGTAGATTTACTAGTCAACCAGGGGATTGTAAATGTAGGACGTTATACTTCATATATCACAGCGAAAGGCAGGCGAGGCAATCTTTATTAACAAAAGGCATCATCCTTTCATTCAACGATAAATCCCTCCTACGCGTTGTCCTCTTAACCTAAGAAGCGCTGGATAAGTAATGATGATGAAGTGGTACTTCTCCCATCTTGTAGTCTCCACTTACCATCATCTGTTTGGGTCATTTAAAGGTACGTTGACATAAGGAAATCTCTAGTGCTGGATGAAGTCGATTTTATACGTAACCAATTTCGGTCGTTTGAAAAATAAAACAAGTTTTATTCATTTTATTTTTGCCAGTAACTTTTCATGAGTTAGATATTTCTCTATATTCTATGGATCTCTTAAGATTTATCGGAAGTAAAATTTTTGAAATACTTTCATTGAATCTTTTGACATATTTCTTTGGTTATCTATGTGTATGTTTCTATGTGTATTACATATTACTCTGATTTTATTGAAAGATTAAGTGAAAAGGAAACAGCTCAACATTTATCAATCGCATCTCTTTCCTGTTCCACTGAAGTGGTGGTATAAGATTAGAGGTACTCGCTTCTTTTTCTATTTTTTTTTTCAGGGCACAATTGTTTTTGATACAGCAGCAATTGAATTGGCTACAAGTATTCTTTTATTAATATTCTTCAAAGTAAACAGACAAACGAAGCTATTAGAATATTATCTTAGCTGCTTAGTAGTACCAGCGGCAGGCTGAACAAACGTCGAGTACCTATTTCTTAATTGCTGATAAAAACAATCAATTAAGTGTCAATCGGTTGTGTTAAAACGAAATAGATTGGTATTTTAATAAGGCGACAATTTCTTCAATTTAAACCTAAAGCGCAAACGAAACATTATTTAAGTTACGGAGTTCAAAAAATCGCTTTGCTGTAGCCATTTTAATCATGTAAAACTAACAAAATCAATTTCAAGTAGGTATATATTTTTTTACCCGGTTCATTTGACTACTGAGAAGTTTTTCTTCATTGTATTAGTTTTTCTATTAATTTTAAAAGTTGTGTTTTGATTCTTTTGATGAACATCTGATGAACTTTAAATTTCCGTTTCATTTACAATGTTTTCAATTCCATTTATCTCACCAATTCCATCAGAATTATCACAGCTAAGATTGAGTTATATTTAATGCATATTTTTGTCCATTCTGTTCAATATCTAGTACCTACAGATCACACCTCTTTCGATACTTGTGCTACCAAAATGTGTTGAATACCGGTTGAATATTAAGTCTATTTTTACGTAGGTATGTGGTGTTTTCCTAATAGTTTTGCCCTTATGTTTACGCTTACACCGAAATAGAACACTGTATAAGTTCCATGACTTCTAGCTACCTTTTGGTGAAGAGTAGGTATTTGAGTCGAAGTTCTCTTATTGTAAGACTAGTACAGTTTCACGTTGAATATGCAGTCGGCGATATTTACATTTATTGAGTTCACGTATAATGGCCGTAGTAAAACTGTAATAATTTAGAGAAAGTCAATTGTTTATGCCAAATATTTTCTAATGAAATATCTTTTGTACGTTGTTTCCGTACAGTATTATCAATTCTTGTTATATTCTTATTGTAACAACATTTTGGAAAATAATTGATGATATGCACTAATAACAAAAATTAAAAGAAACTTTATTTCAAAAAAGATAAAAAATTGCATATTTAAGTATTTTTCCTAAACTTGAGATAACTTTGCAAATAATGTGTGAGGGAAGGTTACTGTCCACCGAAATAAACTCGCATAATACAACAAATAATTTATTTCGCAACAAAGTATTAAGAAAAAATGTGACGTTGTACAAAAAGAAGTCGATGATAACAGAAAAGAGCTGTATCACTTGGCTGTTTCACATTTGTGTACCGATATCCCAAGAATTATCTGCCCAAGTGTACGTCCCAGTGTTTTGGATAATTGTCCCAGGATTAGGACTGTTAATGGATTGGGACGATTTAATTACGCCAACAAATGCAGGAAAATATACTTAATGTGCAATGCGGCAATTGTAAATATTATTCCAAAATGATTTACATAAAAATATTTACATAAAATACTAAGCTTATTAATAATTGGAATATTTCATTTATTCTAGCTTACCCCGAAATATTACTTTATTATACAGGCTGTCTCCTAAAAAACGCCGCAAGCCATAACTCCCTTATTTATAGTCTGATTTTAAAAAACAAAAAATTAAATGAAATGGTTAAATACACTATAAAGCGAGCCTATTAGAACTCATTTACTATTTTTTTTAATACAGCAAAGCAAATAAAACTCAAAAGGGAATTTTGTAGTTAACAGAAAAGAAACAATACAATGAATATCAATTAAAAGAAAAACAATTTAATTAAATACATTAACCATTATACAAACTTCAACACGAAATAATATTAATTAAACACAAAACATATTATACAAAGAACAACAAACACAAAACAACTAAAGAAACAATTTGTAGCCGTTCTCTATTGCCTGTACTTTTTGAGGAATGTATGGCATGAATTTGTGCTTTTTCAATACTGCATGTACAGTTCTCTTTAATGCTCTATTATTATTAGAAATTTCCCGAATGGAAGTACTTGGGTTTTCTTCGACGTTAAGAAGAACATTGAACTCGATGTTTTCATTAAATTGGAGTTCTTCTCGTTTTGGTTTCTTCAAAGCATCATAGTTTCTCAAATTTTCTTCAAGTCTTACAAGTCTACGTGGTTCTGGAACTTCTCTGTGAGAAATAGTTCTCTGTAAAGGCGGACTCCTGCACCACGATTTTTACTACACCGAAAGTATGCCTGATCATGTCATTGATTATTATTATTCATATTTTGCACTGTTGAGCTTATGTATTTCAATAAATAACCTACTGTAAATGACACAGAAAGAGTATAATGCGTAAAAAACTGGGACACGAACGCTAAAATGACGTTTACTTGCTTTGTTGTATTAGTTTTTGTTTTCCAGGCATACATGATTAGTCAAAATATGTTTGTTGTCAATTAAGCAACCGGGCACTAATAATGCGGTATTGACTAATATTTTCATGCTTTTTCTGTAATACGTGTTTCACAAAAGTAGACTTTATATAGATCATTGAATTCAGAATAGAATTCTGCACAATAGTAAATAAAAAAAAACATATATTGCCATTTGAAAAAAAAAGTTGACTCTTTAAATATATATATGCCCCAATACGGCTTACTCTATAGTGTATTTAGAGCCATTTCATATAATTTTTTGTTTTTTGAAATTAGACTATAAATGACGGAGTTATGGCTTGCGGCGGTTTTTAGGAGACAGTCTGTGTGTGAAAACAATGACTGGTATCTCCACAATAGAATGAATAGACTAACGATATTTTTGTTTTTTATTTAATCTCAAAGTATCCCAAAGAAACCTTCAAGAGTTCAAAGCGCTGCGATTTTTTTTTAATTCTAATCCAAATGAAATTGTCAATTTTGCAAAAATTAAAGTATAAATTTTGCATCTTTTATTCATTTTTTAAATCGAAAATGTTTTTCTTCGCAAATATCCATTTTGTTTTAATCAAAAGTGTTAAATATCGAAAAAAAGAAAAAACTGGAAAAAATTATTTTATTTTGATTGATATACAGTGTGTCCAAGATAAGGATGGGATAGCATTAGGACCTAGGAAACGGTAAGAGATACGGGGTGGTTCAAATTAGAAAAAAGTTATGTTTTTTTATACCTAACAATATGCCGTTTAGAATGTTTTAAAATTCCGGGTAGTTCCGGAGATATCCGGAAAAATCCGAAATTTTGCAAAATCGTTTTATTTTTTTCTGGCTTTATGTGAAAACGAATTTTAAAATAAATTGCATATTTTCATTGCTACTTTTTTCGCTATTCGAGGGGCCATCATCAGGTTAATTTTTTTTTTAAATACGTAGCCGCTATTTTTATGACAAAATCTGGTCATTTTAAATTCTGATTTAGACAGTATTACTATTGTAATCGCTTAAAAAGGTTTTTAGTTTGTTTTAGCTATCATTTAAAATGTACGGCTCTGAACTCGTTCAAAATATCTATTGGTGGAAGTCACAACAGTATAAAAGTCAATACAGCACAAAATATCCAACAATTTTTTTACTACTGTTAGCAATACTAATTAGAAATAATAAAACATTTCATAAATTCGTATTCTTTTTTTATTAGGTACAACTTTTTTAAATTATTGATTAAAAATCATAAAAATGTGTTCTTTTTTTTTCGACCGCGTTTTCCAGCTTGTTTTCAGACGTCAGTTTAAAAATTGCAATAGGTTTGTACATCCACCAATCAATCGCGCACAAATCGTTTCTACGAGTTTAATTAGAAAAAAAACAGTTTTTTTTCAAACCTGACCTCTAAAATATTTTCTGTAGATTCGAAAAAAAGTATTAAATTTTTTTCGATATATCACTAGTTTGTAAATGTTAAACAAACGGTTTTAATGGGGTTCTGAAGAAAAAATGATTTTTTTGAAATAT
Source organism: Anoplophora glabripennis (assembly GCF_000390285.2). Taxonomy (NCBI): domain Eukaryota; kingdom Metazoa; phylum Arthropoda; class Insecta; order Coleoptera; family Cerambycidae; genus Anoplophora; species Anoplophora glabripennis. The sequence goes on from NW_019416310.1 coordinate 521,137, forward strand.
TAAGAACAAAAGCTCCGTTAATATCAGACTTACCGAATTTAAGAGAATGTATCGAAAAAGTAATTATTTTTTAACGTTTCGTGCTACCATAACAATTTTATCGATCGTAAAGTTGCGTAAAATCGCTCTCTTGTAAAGTACGTTCCATTTTAATTGTCCTATGTATATTTTTCTAGACTGGTAACGGCAAAATGTGCACATCAAATAAATTGTTACGTCTCTAATTTAAATGGAAGACAAATAAATGAGTGAAGACCCTAGAAAACGATTCATTAATTTAGTTTACTATTTTTAGTCATCAGGAAGCGACGAAACCAGTCTAATTAATTGGTTTTGCTCAATTTCAGGTTAATTAATCATTAAATCAAAGCAGGTTAATTATATGGAGGAACGTGGCGTTTGGTATGAATTAATCAAGATTTCTGATTCAGTTTCCAATTACGTATGACACTTAATCTAAACAACATTTTAAGGAAACTAGTAAAAAAAAATGGGGCAGTAGCTTATTAAAATCACTTATGTAGGAGTTATTTTCAATTTATATTTAGTTTTAAAATGTTAGTATCCATACGTGGTGCCTTTCTTCGATATAGTAAATAAGTGGGTACAAATTAAGTTCTTTGGTTTTCTTCTACGTCTTTGTCAAGGTAATCCATGTGGTTTTGGGAATGCCCCAATTTGTCTCCTAAGTAGACGCGGGGTATTCGAAACGTGACGTAACGCATTTGAGCATTTAATCTACAGAGGGATTCTATGGTATACTTCGTTTCAGTATAGTGTGAAATGTATTTCTGTAGGTGACAATAGAATTAAAAATTTGTCATTTGTTTTGAAGGAAAAAATTGTAACGTTAATTACAATAAGTCGTCTTCTTTTTGGTGTTTGGCGTGATGTCAGTTGTTTAGTATGAAAATACATATATCGAAGATGTATAGAAAATGGAAAATTGCAAGAGGCCATATGTTTTGATGATAAATTATGAAATTCTTACTTTAATTAATATAACGGGAAAAATTTGGGGTTAATTGCTGTTTGACATTATATTAAGATTTTCAGTATCAATTAAGAAAAGAACTCTGTGAAAGTCTTGTTTTATCGATATTTTATTGCAACACCGTTTACTATTTATTCTTAATTTCATCCTCTGGTTAAAAAAATAGTATCCTTCAAATTGCCCGTATCCACGCCACTGCTATAAGTAATAAAATGATTTGCGTGATTTTCCTAAGATACCGTTGATGTTTTTCGTATACAAATTTTAACATTTTTGTCTTTAGTCGATTTAAAGATAATTAAGAAAAACCTTTTTCAGAGTAACATCAGCACCGTGTCTTTCGAAAATGCAACATTAATGAGAAAAACTAAACTAAATAGTCATTGCTGCCAATACACAGAAAAATGTTCTTTATGACTAGAAAGGAAGTATATATTGAGATACTTGCTTGTAGATATTGAATAAAATCGAGTTTAAAATACTTAAAATTATATATTTCCATATCTCAATTATTATTTTTTACCCAACATGCATAAATAAATGCCAAATGTTGCAACAGAAACTTGGCAACAGCGCACGAGTATGCTGAGTTTATTATTTTTGAGTTGACAGTCCTTGTCATGTATATAGGTATACGATGCTATGTGATCGCTCGCACAGCTGATTGCTTTAACCTATAAAATGTAGGATGAAGAATAGAGTCTGTACAAAGGAAAATTTGTAACCAAAAGAAAGTATAAATGCTTGAGAATTAGAACAGAAAATAGCAAAAGCAGGAAAAAAGCTGTTGTAGAGAAGATTGTGGAGCCAGAACCTCAGTACACCGTTCGAGGGCATCAACTAATCGACAAAAGAGTACATGACATAATGTGTACAATGCTCTTTTTGCAAAGAACTTTTACATTTTTATTTCATCTACAAACTGTGATCAAGAAGTGATCGCGTGGAAAAGTTTAAATATAATTTCATGCATAAGTACCTACCATACTACTATGATGCACTTCTGTGAATACAAATGTTACTTATAGTAAATGAAATTTGTAATACATGTAAATCAAAAAGTAATTCGTTTCAGATTGAAACTTGGTTTAATCGTTAGTTTAGGCAAAAAGAAATAATATTTCCCAAAAAGTATCGGTTTAAAACAACAAGATCATTGTTTAAACAATGATTATAATGTAAAAATTATCAAAAATGGAGTTTATACTTATAGGTTTTCAAAAAACGCTTCATTTGAGACCTGCTAAATTAAAATCCATTGACAATTTGTTTAAATAATTGCAAAAAATAGCGAAATTTGAATTTGCTATAAATAGAAGAAAAGAGAATAAGTCGTCTCTAAACTGCAGTAAAAGTTATATTTTGTTACGTTTAAGAAACCCTGAAAATTTGGTAAAAAAATATTTATCTGTTTACGAGTTTTTGCATTTGTTTATTAGAAATAGCATTTTTTCAATTGCAAAGCGCGGTTGTTAGCGTTATAATAAAGGGCCTTATGAGGGCTCATTAGTTTCGTCTTGACTTATATTTTCAAGATATGCAACTGGGAATTGTAATTTCCTAGGCTAACCTCCTCAAAACGGCGTATAAACAAATAGTGTAATTTGTTTATAAGGTTTTCGTTAATAACTGCGAGGAATGAATATTTTTTAAAGCCGCTTTGATTTTCGTAATCGTGGTAATTTTTCACGAAAAAAAATTGTTCTAGGACTATTTTTAGCCGTTAGCGTTTTTTTTTTAAATTCAAAACTTGTTTATTTATAAATATTAAGACTTAAAATTTCGGGAATAAATCAATCAACCCTTAAACGTTCCGAGACTTCAATTCTTAAGTGCCCGAAAATTTTGCGATATCCGGTAATTGTGGACCAATTTTAACGTTTATTTTTAATCTGGGGTAGCGCAAAAATAATAAGTTCACTGGTCCATTTTGCAATAATTAATTATTAATTTGTTATAAACTATTAATTTTGTAAAAAAAAATTTCGCATTTTTTCGAGAAATAATTTTTCACTGTGGTACCAACAGACAATTTTCTTAAAAATATTTTTTTCAATATTTTTTTGTAAAAAGTGGAAATGACATATTTTTTATGTATAAAGTTTATTTTAATGAGAATCGGGTTTTTAGATGTAATATGCATAATAGTATTATTTTTTAACATTAAATAACATATTATAATACAGGTAAGTAAATTAAAACACTCGATTCTCATTAAAATAAACTTATAAATAAAAAAAGATTTCAGAAAACATACTTCATTTGAATATTTTGCATTTTATTTTATTATTCCAAATTGCATTACACAAATAAAAACAATTTGAATGTTTCTAATGACTAAGTTATGTATCGAAACGTTTATTTTCCCTCCACTTATCCTCATTCATACGCTATTGCGCTGTTGACGTTACTCCTTCGCGTTTATTGTTTGGCGGATCACAAGTCAGAACTTTTTATGTTTGATAATTTATTTCTCTGTGAAATGTGCGGTAACCTACTTTTTTCTTTCTCTCATCTATTAATTAATGATTCAGGTAAATATCTATATTTTTTCGTCTTAACATTAGCATTTTTTCACCCGTAATTCAATTGTAAGGGTATTCATCATAGCATTTTCCATAAGAACCTATGTTAAATATGCAAATATTTGGCATTAATTAAAAACAAAAATAATATATCTCAATAATACGAGATTGGCTGTATTTTTATATTTTTACATACTATATGTAACAATTATTTTAAATAATGACATATTACTATCATTATTAAATCATGGAACTCTCTTGTTGCCCTGGTCATTAAAAAATCCCTAGTCATGAAGTGCAGGTAACCGATGTCGGCGGGAACCCTGTACCGAGGCTGCGATGCGGCCCACAGTTTACTTGAAGGGGCTATAACAGCTCTTCGATTAAGGCAAAACACAGATGTAGGTGTAAAAACTAGTCGGAAGGCTGAACAATGCGATTTGGTTCTTTTCGTTTTTACTTTCGGTGTACCACGGTGCAGCAGGCCGCGTTTTCTTGTGGACTCCATAGAAATCCCAGCTCGCGTACTTAGTCTGTGTGCTGAACCGGTGAGCGGCGAAATAATGTCGGGCTACACTTCCTTTTCCCGTTCGACTTTCTCGGCTTCCAACAAATATCGCGACGACCCGAAGCCGGTGAGGATCACCATAAATGGAATAGACGCGGATAAGGTTACCAATGGGTATCGTGACCGAGGCGATACCCTCAAGGAATGGACCTACAGAAGTGGGGTAAGTGAAATTAATGTGACACGCGTTTGAAACCGATTTATATTTTAATACTAGCTCTCTGTACTATATATATTCCTGAATTAACCATCAGTGTGTATAGAAATATTTCTTGTTTGATGATATGGAAAATATTATAAATCTAACTTATATTTTTAAATTTTCTACAAATAATTGGATGTAACAGTTTGTCTTACTTAAGTAGAAGTTCTGTCTTGTATCAAATGAAACTGACCTGACTGTACTGACTACTTAATGAAATCGAAAAGAAAGGAAGAGAAAAATGACGTGTTAATCTTTGACGGTATTTGTGGCAGCCTTTTATGACACCAGTTTGTAGATATATGCTTATATGTCTCCTACTCCAATTTACCATTAATTAATTTTTTATAAACACTTATGCAAAAAATGCATTTTTTTTTTGGTTTTTTGCTTATAAAACCTAAACTAATGAAGCAATCTGAATGTTATATAGATAATTTGTAGAGAACCGAAATACGAATAAAACGAGAGGTCGATCGATCCGATCGGATAATTAGAAACGAAGAAAACCCGGAAAAATCGGAAAATTAAGCGTTTTTTAAAAAATCAATACACTGCCATTTTTTATGTTCTAGAGCTGACCCTGTACACAAAAGTATTGTATATGTATGTACTTTAAGTGTGCACAAAGCGATTTTAATTTTTCAGCCGGATTTTAAAAGTAGAAGTATAATACTACAAAACGTACATTCTAATTTTCTGATAAAATGATGCGAAATAGGTGAAACATTCTCAAAAACGACAGAGCGCGCGTAAGCGGTCGAGTAGTGGGGGAAGATTGGGAGATGAGGGGCAGTAGATACAGTTTTGAATAAAATTTCCTTAACGGTATACGCAAGAACACCTAAATATGTATTCTTTGGAATTTTGCAAAATAGTGCACCAAAAAATTCAAATTGGAATTGTATCAAAACTAATGATTCGACAGCGCCTGCTTTATGCACACTTAAAATACATATAATTCACTACTTTTGTGCACAGGGTAAGCTCTACAACTTAAAAAATGGCAGAGTAATGAATTAAAAAGAAACAGCTAAATTTTCCGATTTTTCCGGGTTTTCTTCATTTCTAATTATCGACCTCTCGTTTTATTCGTACTTCTATTCTCTACAAATTGTACATTGTCACAAAAACCTCTATTGATGGACCTATATGTAAAAGTTATAAAAGTATCTGTACAACCAATTATTTCTATCAAAAATTAAAAGTATGTTTTTTATTCTGTAGTTTTTTATTTCGGGGGTTCCTATTTAAAAAATAAAGTTTGCTTTAACTCCTGTACTGATGAGGTGCTCTAAAAAATGAAAAATACTCTACGTTGAATACTTCATATAGCGCAGTTTTTATCTCATTTAACAGCACAGATACGCAGGTGGTCGGAAATGAATATCGTCCTGTAACTTGAAAACAAATGAAGGTTTGCAATCTCCGACTACATTCGGATTAACCTGTTCTTTCTCAAACAAGCTTGTGTAATTGTCAGATTATTCGAATGCTCGAAATGTCAAGTGTTGCTTACATCTTCTACAGGGTGTGCAAAAGCGAATGGGTCATACTTTAAGGGTAGCTTCCTTGGCTGAAAATTAACTGATTTAAATTTACTTAGTAGAATTTTTCTTAAAAAGTTACCTTATTTAATTTAAAAAATGTACCCTTTCAAAGAAAAATATTTACTGTAATCGTTAATTATGGTTTCTGAATTTAGCATCATACTTACTTACTTTATTTGTTTAAGTTCCGGATTTTTGTCTCTGTTGAATAAATAAAAGTACTATCATTGCATATTGATGAATTCAGCAAGTTATACAAGAACTTGTGCGAAAATTATAAAGTTCTGTTAAAAAAATCCGGAGACGTCGATGGATGCAAACAATAGAACGTAAAAAGTGTAGAGAAAATGAATTTTCTTGTCGAAAATAATCAATTTATTGGATGCTTTTGTTCTATATAATATATAACGCCTTACAAATGTAATAGTATAACAAAGTTTGAGCACATTTGTCCAACTGTGCTAAATTGTACCTAGAAATTGAACAATTTTGGAGTGAAATTGATACATTTGTATCTAGTTTTGATGTGGCATTTTTCGTGGTAATTTGACTTAAAATTTATATAATATCTCTTTTAGTATTCGAAAAGTGTGGTTAATATTAAATCAAAAAGGTTTCTATAGATCAGTTTTCGAGATATTAAAGCATCGCAAAATTATTTATCTTAAAATAATTTTTTTAAACTTTTAATTTTCGGTACCATTCTTGCAAAATTTTACTAATATTGCTGTTTGTTAACATCTATAGTGAATTTGTTGTTTATCCTTTAAAAAGTGCCAACCTCTTGTAAAATATTTCTAAAGTTTATCTTCATAGAACTTTGACTATTATTATCAACCCCTGACTTTTGTTGTGCTATTTTTTGACGCCATTCTCTCTAATATTTTGAATTATTTAATAAGTAGATCACCGTTTCACCTGGATATCTTCTTACAGCTTTGACGATCTAGTATACTTTAGCAATAGAAAGTTACATAGTTGTTATGGACATTAAATACGATTTTCCAGTTATAAGTAGATAATTGTATCACATTATAAAAATAGTGTTTTAATAGTGAGATATGTGCCTCTGAGGATGATTTGAATTTTTTGCCATTTGTACACCAACGAAAAAAAAAGACAGCCTGATAGCTGACAGTTCAGTTTTATTTATTAAAAATGGAGCGCTACACAAAAGAACAACGCGTTTTTATAGTATAGCGACATTTTAAAAATATTGAAGCTACAATGACTAGATCAATTAGTGACACAAGTCGTTTAACACAAAACATCGAAGCCATTCGTGAGAGTGTTGCTGAGAGTTCTTCATGTTTAGAAAGTGCAATTGACTCAGGAATTGAAGCCTACTAACTACGCAGAGCCAAGAAAGTTCGTTGAATGAATTATGGAACAAGTGGATGCTGATTTTTCGAACAAAATCATCTTCAGCGATAAGGTTCTTTTTCTTGATGGCTTTAATCGACAAAATTATCGTATTTGCGGTTCAGAAAATCAACGATTGTTAAGAATGTTGAGATACAAATGCATCCACAACGTGTCACTGTTTGGTGCGGATTTTGGGCTAAAGGCATCATCGAACCATTCTTCTTCGAAAATGTGACTGTCAGGCAATAACAGTTAATGGTGTTCGCTATCCGGACACGATAATCCAGTTTTTTTTCTACCTACATTCCAAGATATAGATGAGGTATCAACAAGATAGAGCCACATGCCATACATCCCGAGAAACAATTCAATTACTGCTTGAGTCATTTCCTGGTAGTGTAATTTCCCGTTTTGGTGATCAGAATTGGCCGTGATTTAACGCCGTTGAACTTTTTTCTTTGGGTTTTTTTGAAGACTAATTTTTATGCCAAGAAGCCCGCGACCACCCATGCCTTGAAGAAGAAAATTGAGCTCTATATCAGCGAAAATCAGCCGCAATCATACAAAGCGGTCAGGGAAAATTTCGACAAGAGTGCGTATGTGTCAGCAAATCTGTGGAGGCCATTTACCCGATACGCTATTCCGTACATAACCCTATACTGTATACTTTCTGAATCCATAAAAAAAATTAACAATTTTTAATTGAAAACCTGTCTTTATCAAAATTATTTCTTTTGTCAACAAAAACAAAATTTACTATTTATTGGCAAAAATTTTATATTTGTCACAAATTGTTGAAAAAGATGATGTCATTATATAATTATACTTAACTATATTATCAATTTTGACCACATCCGTAACGCGTAATGAGCAGCAACTTGAATCAATAAAATTTACGATTTCTTCACTATATTCTTTATCGAACTATCATTTCTTCAATTTTATCGTCAGTAATTTTTTTAATTATTGTTGCCCTTGATTTACTTTGCAATACACCAATTGCATTTTCTCTTGAACAATGTTCTTTTTATATTCCTGGTTTACGTTAACAGTTGACTTGGGTTGTGCGTTTTAATTTGTACTAAATTAATCGATGATGCAAAAATTTTCCTTTTCATATAATTTTCCGGCAACTAATCTAACTGTTAATGACCAGGTGAACATCTGTTTTAGTCTAATTAATTTTCATAATGTTTATACTAATGTGTTTAAATTAAATTTGTCGACATATTTACGTCTGTAAACATTTTTTTTTTCACTTGATTCTGGACATCTTTACGTTTGATGTTAGTTCCGTAAATAATTTATCTGCCTTAAAGGTCTTCCCAATATGAGGAAACCTGTAAATTATGGTAAATCACGAAAAATATAAAACACACTTACGATTTATTATTATAATAATAATTAATCTGGCACATGATTATAGAGCATATTACCTGTTGTATTTTCAGTCGAGTGGGGGAACTTTTCTAAAATAAGATTCTTTAAAGTAAATTTATGGAAGATTTAACTGAAAATTTAGTTGTAGGTTTACATACATAAACACACGTTCATCTAAATACTTCGTAATAAAATTAGAAATTACAAGTTATGAAAAAATTAGGTCTAATTTTTTTAAGTACTCAACTATTTCTACTGGCGTCATTTCATTTTTATGGTTAACATTTTGCAGTAGGAACGTCTTGTTTGTTAATCATTTTGAAACTACTACCAACCTCTTGGTTCCTCAATTGAGATCGGCAAGACCTAAGGAAATACTATACCTTTTTATTGATTTTTAACTTTTATTTCAAGACTGATTTTTAACTTCTTTAAGATCTTCGGGATAGCTTCGTACTTGTAGGAAAAATAGCCTATTCAATTTTTTATACTCAGTCTTTCTGGTGATTCCATCAAACTTGACAAGGCTACACTCGTACTTAACCATTTTATAACACAATTTAACTTTTTTCATGTTTCTTTTTTATACGAGTTTGGAGCTATCTAATCGGAAATAGATTTATAGTGCATTTTTTTCTACAAATAATCATCAAGAGAGCTTCCTGAAGCTAATCGGTTACACATGTTCAGTAATAGAATTAATTTGTATCTGAAGCAGTTAGATTACACTTAGGTACCGCTACCTAAGGCTAACCATACACAAGAAATTTTATTGTTAGTTTAATATTATTAATATTGCAAAATTTTCAATATTCTATTATAATTTGTACTTAAGTTTATTGTGTTTCCAAATTTTTTATATGGTTTATTTTAAGTAAACTATTCATATTTGTCAATAATTTACTTTGAATGATTTTTACCGTAACTTGGTTATTGCAAATTTCTGGACAAAACCCATGATTTCTGATCTAATCTTTAATTCTCTATAATCTAGTATAGAAGTAACGAACACCCTATAAAATAATTTGCTAGCAAGTTGCATGTTAGTCCGCCATATCGTTAGTAAACAGATGAGTCAACTTTAATTGATGTTTCTATTTAGATATCTCGTAAATCTTACAAAACGTATTCCAGGAGTTTCAAGTGTACTGGAACAAAAAAAGTTAATAGGGATTCTTAGAAAATATAACGAAATAGTGATCATACATAGATTATGTATTATGAACTCTGTCTGCAGTATTTCAGAAATTGAGGTAAATTTTTATAAATTAATTGATTTGGTGTTAATATGAAAGAAATAATAGATAAACCGTCGGAAAGAGGTCGTTTGGTTTATCCTTAAGTATTTTTTTTAATATAACCTGTTTATTGAAAACTTACTGGTTATCGTACGTTTTAATTTACAAACGTTTCAGCTGATATCACCCATTATCATTTGTTTGCAAATTGCCTAATTAATTTTTCGTTATCAATAAAAAAATAACTTTAATTATGGCAGGAATAGATGAAACGGTTTAATTGCGGAATATGATTTTTATTTTATCTACCTACTTATGTATATCACTTATCTTCATTCGGTAGATATATTGAAAAATTGCTCTGGAATTTTTCTGAATAGCGGAATTTTTTATTATTTTATATGTATGGGTGGGCATTCAAAATAATATTTTTTGTGTAGCGTTTTTGTCATTTTTGGTGAACATTTCTAACTTTATGTTAGTCGTTGTTAAACAATATTGAAAGATGTTATTTGATGAACATTTTATCTTATTGAAATACTTTTAGAATAAATATTTGACTATGGTATTATTATATTTTTACATACTTTCAGACCAATAGACTAAACAACATGACAGTAGTTGATTTATTTTAGAATTCAATTAATTAATGCCATGATTGTACCTGATGGATTTACAATTTACCATACAAGTCATGTAAGGATTCTTGTTTTAATCTGTTAAAATAGTAGTAATTATTACCAAAGTCTTTATGCATATACAGTGTGTCTCTTTAAGTCCTCTACAAATGGGTAACTTTTTTTTTATCAATTTTACAAAAAGGGGTATTCTTTATAAAAAGTTCTGCTTTTTGAAAAAATTTTGTAAAATTTTTCACATTTGAGAAGGCAATACAGTGTGGCCAAAAATGAAAAATCAAGTTTAGAACGTGAATATGCAACTTTGTTTTCCGGCAATATTGAAATAAGATCTGATCTTTTGCGGAGAGATTTTTTAGGATTTCCGCAAAAGATCAGCACAAATTATGTAAGTAAGACGACAATTTCAAAAATATTAAAATTGAACAAATTTCGGTCTTACAAACCTAAATTTATACATACCTTGAGGCCAGGCAATTTTGATCGATCCTTTCATGGAAAATAATTGATAGATATTCTCACATTTTCTGGACAGCTAGGTCTCCGGATTTAACCCCTCTCGATTATTTTTTATGAGGCTATTTAAAGGTATACATACAAGGGACTTTTCAAAATATTGACCATTTGAAGAGAGTAATCAGGGAGACAATAGAAGATACAATAACTCCTGTCGTTTTAGAAATGTTTTAAAAGAATTTTCCACAAGATTGGCCACTTGTATGGAAAGGGAAGGTAGATATATCGAGGCTAATATGCAGTGACGAAGAAATGCATTTAAATTATTTTCTTGCAATGTTTACTATTGAAATTGTTTCGTGTTTTTAAAAAAGGAACATTCACCAATTATTATTGAATGTAATTTATTTGCGGCGTGAACCTATTCGTCCAAAGGTCTTTGTCTTGTTTCAATATTGCCGGAAAACAAAATCTCATATTCACGTTCTAAATTTGATTTTTTAGTTTTGGCCACCCTGTATATGCTATCTCAAATTTGAAATGTTTAACAGCATTTTTTCAAAAACCAGAACTTTTTATAAAGAATACCTTTGTTTCCTAAAATTGATAATAAAAATGTTACCCATTTGTAGAGAACTTGAAGGGATACACTGTAGATATGTTTTCAAAAATTAGTTGCTTAAGTAAGTTGATATTCATTTATCAGTAATAATTTCTCGAGTGACAGAAATTATCATACTCGATTCGTGGCATGATGTCATCCTGCAGAGGTGGCAGAAGGAATTTACTTATATCTGCCGCATGAAAGCATTGAAGTCACGTGGTTGAGTACTCACAGAAAGTTTAAATATCCTTTGCAAATATCAAAGGTACTCGTGATTCGTGATTCCTTTGTTTGGTCTTATTTATTGTACAGAGTGGTCGTTAATTCGGCTGCCAAACGTCTACAGATTGTTTCTTGTTTCAAATTAACATAAATGTTCGTCTGGAATCCGTACGAAGATATAGGTATCAGTTTACATACCCGAGGGTTTTTGTTTAAATGTGTTCTAAATGAGTTGGGATGTCAGAACCAGATGTGACTATTGAGGAATCATATTTACGTAGACTCATAAAAATATGCTTCGCCAAATTCACTTCTTCATAGCTATGTTAATTAAAAAATATCGAATTTATTTTGTAACGTGAAAGGATGATAATAATTGAAAAACTATGTAATAATTAGAGCTCGGGACTCGGTCGGATAGCCGTCGCGTCGGCCTTTCGCTACAGAGCACCTTACGAAACCGATAATAACGGCAGTTATTGGCTTCGCGTTTGCTTCGTGTGTAGGTGTTTAAATATTCTAATAATTTCGAACGCACCAAGGGGTAAAAAACGACCTTTCGCTGATAATGTAGGCAAATTTATTTATTTTTATTTATTTGCTTACGATGAACACGCCTATGGGTAGCCGACGAAAACCCCGAGCTCTAGTAAAATTCCGGTTATTGTTAATAGCGATTTTAAATTCGTCTGCATTTCCCTTTTTTCTTCGATACTGTTTAAAACTTTACTAATATTTGTCTTAAGATACTATTAAATTTTGATATCGTTTCAAATTTCATTAGGTATAGTTGAAATTAACAAAAATAATGTTATCTTTTATTTCTAGTCTTTGTTCGTGTATGTATTCACGTTTGCAGTGTTTCTGACGACGATTAACATTCGAATGAGCGCTTCCACAGTGGCTATTAAATTCCGCTTAAACTGTGCAGATTTTATCGCGCAATGCATTTTTTAAAGACGCCAGCACTAAGGCAGATTCCTAAGCCATTAGCAATTTCCTTCACGATTAAAAGGAAACTGTTATTCGTATGCAAAATTCTACTGAGTCACGTCTTTTTTTTCGATATGTAGAAATGTCAAGCCAGACAACAATGATGATACTGAAATCGTCACCGTTGAAATCTCCGATTGTAACTGTTGCGAAATCTAATAAAATGCTAAGGTCTCATTTAAAGTATATAACGTTTGAAATACTTTGCGGAAGTGATTTTATTGCTTAACATATTTTTTTTTCAAAAATAAACACAATACTTGACAGTTGAAATAGAAATACATCTAGGGTGACTCTAAGCTGCATCCTAATATTGTTAGAACGAGCAGGCCATAAAAAAATAATTAATGTTTTTTTTTTCTGAAAATACACTAGTTTACAAAAATTAAAAGATAAAAAAAATCCTAAATTTTTAGGTGATTTTCATAGGGTGTAATTTGGTGAAAAATAGTCGTAGAGCTATAAAAAAACAAATTGAAGCTTGAAGTTTCCAGTTTCAGGATCTGAAAGTTAAAAACTTTTATCGACCACCTTGAGAAATCACAAGAAATCTAGCGGATTTTTTTTTTATTTTTCTCTTCTCTTTCAAACGGTCCACAGGCTTCAATATACAGGGTGTTTCAGAAAACATGGGCCAATGCTCGGGAACAGATTCCTAAGCTAAAAACAAGATTATTTTTTCGTATCAACATGGGTCAGATTTCGCTTTGTTCCTTAGCTACATCGTCAAAGTTTCAAGATGTGTTTTTTCTAAAAATTTTGATTTCCACTTGGAATTAAAATGAAATTACTACTATTTACAACCGAATATACATTCCTAAGTGTTATTATGTTGAACATGAATTATAGGACCGGACTTACTTGCAAGCCTTTGGATTGAATCAAAGAAAAACACCCATAGATTTTTAGCTTTAAGGACATGTAAAAGAGCTTGTTTATAAAATTCCTGTCGGACCCATGTTGATATCAAAAAATAATCTTGTTTTTGGCTTCTGGAATCTGCCCCCGAGCGTTGGCTCATGTTTTCTGAAACATCCTGTATATTTTGATAATCCCATCTGTCAGCTCTTTTAGTTTGATTCATCCTCTTTCATTTGGCCTGTTCAGGAGTTTTGTATCATGATTTATCGCTGAGTTAATCGTCGTTCAAAGCAAAAATGACCTTTTCGGTTTTGATAATTAATTATTCGCGAACTAATGATCGTACAGAAAATCTAAGCAGGGTTTTGCAAACTTCAAAGTATTCTCTATAAGACGTTCTTATAAAAATTATTTTTCGATGCATGGAACTTGATAAAAAAAAGATAAAAAATTGTGTACCTATTTAAATTAAAGCGAATATTAAACTATCCTATAACATTATTATATTTCACAGAAATTACAAATAAAAGAAGATAAAGGAAAAAAATAAACGCACCTAAGTGAGTTAACACCTGTTTTGTGCAAGTTTAAAATCAAAATATGGATTTACCAAATATGTTAGTGTTACTCAGCTATGTTCTATATTTATAAATTATTCAATCAAAATAAAAATAGGAAATAATTGTTACTTATGCAGCTTTTGCAAAGGAGGGGAAACTTTTTAAAATTCTTACTTCTTAATTCTAAAGGCAACATATACAGTGTTGGAGCTACTGTAATGCAAATCTTATACCTATGGTGTTATAGCAAAATGGCGTTTGTACGACTTCATTCGTCATACATTTGATACAAACTGTTTCTCTTTATTAAATACAAATATACTCCATCTATATAAAGTAATTTTAATTAATTAATCGTAACTAAAGGGTACATTTATCATCCTTTATTCATTTTTTAAATTGGATTTTTTTTGCAAAGTCCCATATTTTTTTATAAAAAAATGTTAAATTTGGGAAAAAATAAAAAATTAAAAAAGAACTTGAATTTATGGGATCAGGGCACTAATACATTCATACATAATATAATGTTAAAGTCTTGGATAAGAGATAGTTTCAAAGGGTGATTGACACTATACATCCCAACTTTTTTATTTTTATAAAAAAATTTTTATATACTATCCTCGAAAATATCGGATATTTACCTGACATTGATCAAAAGCCGTTATCTAGATGCAGTGTATAATGTCATTACTTTTTTTGTACTCATTTTAATCAGCTTCATCACTTTGTACAGCAATTACAATATGATTGATGATTGACGCTGTCTCTTGTAGGAAAATATTGATGTTTTGATATGATCTGTATGTACCTATATACAGGGTTATCATATGACATTCTAAAAAATAGTATGGGTCAAAGTTATAAGAAATTTTCTTGTGATGTCGAAACTTTACTTACAAAAACAATTGAATATTGCACTTTGTATGTGCTATGTTAAACCTGTGCTTTCTTAAATAGAACACATTGTATATTCTAACATATTTTGATATAACTTTTGATAGATCTATCTCTAGTAAGGGAGATATGGCCAAAAATATAAGGCTGAGTTATGTGAATAACTCTGTATATTTTAATGTTCTTAGTTTAAATGGAAAGATAACCTATTATAGTCATTTAAATGAGTTTTGAATCGAAAATAATAAACCTTTTCCCAATTTTTCTTCCCTTATTTAAAAAAATGTAAATAAAATCATAGAACTAATATCAAATTACTTTCCCTTTTTATATTCTTCAATTTAGCTTCATGTGCACCTAATCAACTGAGTTACATTTATTAGTTATATACTTCAATTATCTTTTGTTATATTTAGCATCTACGGTTGGGTAATATTTTTGTGTGTCATTCTGTATATTTAGAACAACGCTAATAAATTGATACGATGTACACTTGATCTTTTTCGTTAAAAGTTTTAACCTTGAACAAACGAGCAGTTTTTAAGTATGTAAAATGATCTAATTGCCATTTATATATGTATTTTTAATAGCGCAGTTATCTGTAGAATAGTTTGTTCTTGTTCAAACTAATTTGTGTTGTTATTTTTAGATTATTAGTGTTTTCTATTTTAGGCGATTATTTTTTTGGTGCCAATAAGTTTTGATAGTTTCCATATAATATAACATTTAAAGTACTGTGAGTTGTTATCCCGTGGTCAGCTGTAAACTTACATTGTACGTCTTTAGCTAGGAATCTTTGACTTGCCGTTTTTGTTTTTGGGCTGGTCTTAGTGGAGCGGAAACACCATCAGACTGTGGTGATTCTTTCAGATGTTAGAATCTACAAGAACCGAAACCATCATAAGGGCGGGTCTAGAGGTTCTGATAGCGGGTAGACACCAACAGAGCTTACCTCGAGAACAACAAGGGCAGTACAAAGATTCCTAGCTAAGGCTAAGGAAGTGCAATATAATTCTGCAACTAGGTACATGGCGTAACAACCCGAAAAACGATGGAATTTTAGCTAAAGGTGACATAAATACAATTTTCCCTACAAACCATTTTTTATCGGGCTTATATTTAAAAAGAATGTTAATTATAAACAAATATTTCCCAGTTTTTCTGGTTGTGCCAGAATTTGCTGTAAACAAATAGTAGAAATCATTTCTATTTGTTGTCCTTATACAGGGTGTTTCAGAAAGACCATACAGGGGGTGATAGTACGACAAAAAATAAGAATTTTTTGCCTACCTCCTCTTGTTTTCGAGGTACAGAGCGACAAATTAAAATTTTTTAAATAGAATTTTTACAAAAATTTCCGAACGGTGCGAACTATTTTTATGAAATATGGTATTCCTGGGTTTTTAAGGATGCCAAATACGTTGGTCTAATTATTTTTTGTATATTTCATAGAGGGCGCTAGTTATGCTACATTCGTATTACATTTTAAGTTCTAATTTTTTTGAGGTTAGGTTTTTTACAATTCGGGCCCCAATTTCCAATGTACAATTTTATTTTCTAAAAATAATGTACTCTTGTTAGAACTTCCTAATGTGGACGAATTTCGAGAAAAAAGGCATTTAATTGAACTATTACGGTGTATAAAATAAGTAACTTTTCTCAAAGTAGGTTTATGTCAAAACTTATTGATGGATGTCTCATAGACAACGCATACATGCTTAATAATATTTTAAATTTTAGTTAACTTATATCAAAATTTTAGTGACTGTAATTTAGTCATTACTAACTACAGTCACTGACAATCACTAAAATTTTGATATAAAGTTAATTAGAGTTTAAAATATTACTAAGAATGTATGCGTTGTTTATGAGACATCCATCAATAAGTTTTGACTTAAGACTACTTTGAGAAAAGTCACTTATTTTCTACACCGTAATATTGTAAGAGTTTAATTAAAAGCCGTTTTTCTCGAAAACCGTCCACATTAGGAAGTTCTAACAAGAGTACATTATTTTTAGAAAATAAAATTGTACATTAGAAATTGGTGCCCGAATGGTAAAAAACCTAACCTTAAAAAAATTAGAACTTAAAATGTAACAGGAATGTAGCATAACTAGCGCCCTCTATGAAATATCCAAAAAATAATTAGACCAGCGTATTTGGCATCCTTAAAAACCCCGCAATACCAAATTTCATAAAAAATATTTCCCACCGATTAGAAATTTTCGTAAAAATTCTATTTAAAAAAATTTATTTTGTCGCTCTGTATCTCGAAAACAAAAGGAGATAGACATATAGTTCATCAGACAGAAATTTCTTATTTTTTGTCGTACTATCACCCCACGTATTTACGGGAGGTCTTTCTGAAACAGCCTGTATATACAGGGCGTTGCTTTGAGTAGGGGCCACATTTTTACAGAGGCTTCCTTTCACTTTTAGAAACAGGTATCAATAGTTTATTTTTTTAAATTATGTCGCAAAAACTAATTTTTTTTTATTTTAAAATACAGGCTTGCTAGCAGAGGATTTCTACGAGTTTAAGGGGCACAAATAATGGTTTTCGCTTTCTACAAATTTACGAAAAACACGGAATAAAAAAGTATGACTCTAGCTATATAAAGTTAGCGAACCACCCCTATATTTATTTATAAGCAAGGCAAAAAAATGGTTTTTACGTAAAATTGTTGGCAAATTATGGCAGTCAGACATGCCAAATTTTAAAATTGCCCCTCTCGCCTCGTGTATCTGTGATTTTTTAAGTTTTGGATTTCGAAAGTGTAACAAAATATTTATATTAATCGTTTGTTTACTTTGTCTTTGTATAACTCATTTCTAAAGCAGTAAAAATGGTATAAAATATAGCATTTATGGTTGGATAGGTGCAATTTGCAGGCACGTACTGTTAGTACCACTATTCTTGCCCGAGTGTTCGTCACCTCTATATTTAGAACTGGGAAATGAATAAATTCGGTTTTTGTTGTTTGCAGGGCGTGCAGATTAAGGAAGCCGATATCGGCCAGCCTTGCACAGAATGCAGCAAGTGCAAGGAAGGATACGAGCCGCATACCTGGAGGTAGGTGTCACTTTTTTATATGTAGAAAAATAAGACGGTCGGCTGCGCAGCAACGTGTCGGTGCGTTAAGGTCTGTTTGACGTGTGCAGCGAACTAAACATGATGTATGGGTACGGACATTGTTCGCCCTACAAATTAAATTTATTAATTTTATACATTATCTTTCATAGTAAGTAGGCAAATAATCTTTGTAATGATGACGATGACGATGATGATTAATTTGTAATGGTTTGCTTCTTTATGTGTTCAAAATTTTCTATTTCAATGGTTCTTGATCGTTTCATTACCTTCAGGCAATTTCTTGAAACACTGTTCATATGTTCCTTTTAAAAATCTTCAGTTGGACATCTCAAAAATCAGGAGATATCTAAGTTTTGTAAACATATTTATCTGCTGTTAATTTTACCAAAAAATGCGTTTTAACTTTAATTTGGTAAATTAGTGGTAGATGCTGATCATAACTAGTTGATTAATTTCTTGTTACTTTTAAACATAATTATATGTTACCAGCGGGTCCAAGACTTGTTGATGAGATTGTTTCTTCTGTTCGATGGAATTTTCTATATAACTTTCAGCTACGACATTTTTCCAACCTATGCGTTGTTTCACTGTGGACGAATCAGCAACATATCTGCCAAAAATGAAGCATATGAGCCCCGGAAGCAATGCATATTCTTCTGGGTGTACTAGAGTTAAGAAAGAGGTTATTGCTGTTAGCATTTTGTATTGGTATCTATTTATTTATTTTCCAAACAGGTGTTGTAAACCTAGTTACATGAAAATACTACTTAATCTATACAATATTAAATACAATTTTGCGTTTTGGTAAGTACCTAAATTATTCTTAATATGTATGATTATTTGGACGACGTGAATCTTTGGGTACTTTAATTACATATTTTTCAAATACGTAATTTGATTAAAAGTTCCTGTTTGAAGAGATTCATAATTACTAAAATTTAAGCACAACACTATCTTTGTACTACAAAGTCAATACAATTTACTAAATATTTCACAATAATAGTTGTTTACATTTTTTCCCTAGGACAAATATGCCGCGTGTACGCGTGGTGTGCATCAGCAGGTTAAGCGCTGTTGTCACGTTGTGATGAAAACTCCCCAATATTAATACTCGCTGTATTTTGACAACTGTTAATCTTACACCCTTGTAATATACAACTTTTTTGTTCATTTATGATTACTTTATCACTATCTCATGCTGAAGTAATGGCAGTCGAACTTCTTACACCCTGTATTGTTTATGCTATATAAGTCGTTCAGTATTGAATGGATTTTCTCTAGAACTAGGTACTTTTCGAAGTTCCTGTCATCGAAATGTTTGGGTCTCAGGACCATCTACATACTTTTAAAGAACTTACATATATTTTTTTGTTTTTCGAGATATGGGATGAATAGTTTTAAACGAATTCGCTGTACTAACTTTCCTCCCAGAAAATCCTGAAGCTATTTTGTATATCAACTCCTACAATTTTATGTAAATCGCTGCACAACATCGCATTCATTCTATTCAAAAAATGCCGTCGAGATATCATACACGGCATGTGGGATAGGTAAACGGAAAACAATCGCGAAATTCTTGTTTGCCAAGCGCATATCGACCAGATAGTAGATGTACCTTTTATCGGTATACTGATACGAGTATTTTTCCGAAACTCGTTTGTTTACTGTTTTTTTTACTTGATTGATCCAATCATCGATTCATACTTGTGCAACTAGCTGATAACCAGGATAATCAAACAGATTTGTAATTTTTCTTTAATCATTGGTATAAATAATACTGCATTTGTAAAACCTACCTGCATGATATATGTAGACAATACACACGTGTTTTTTTTTCAATCTTATTTGAAGAAACATCTAAAACTTCCACGAAAATATCGTAGGGATTTCTTATTCCTTTTTATAATCGATTGTGGTTTATATAAATTTCAATGGAAATATCTTTGGGATAAGTTTAGGTTGGTATTTCCAAAGATTGTGTAAAATCACAATTCAAGTTCAGGATGTCATCAATTACTTATTTTAACGATAATATACGATAAATCAATGGATTAACTTTATATGCCAAACAAAACAATGCATATTTCAAATCAGTTCAAATTCTTTGCATTTATATAATTTTAATTAATGTTTTTATGAAAATGAATTGTTAAGATGGATTTTCAATCGGACAAACCTATTTACAGAGTTACGTAGAGGTAGTCAATACATCATATTAAAAGGTGACCGTACTTGTCACTTTTTGAGTGATACCACCTAAAGAGTTAAAAATGCAAAAGATATCACGTGATCAAAAAGGTAAAAAATTAAATAGAGAACTAGTATTTTCTCAAAATAAGGGTCATCGTAGTTAACAACAAAAAAAAAACAGAGACTTAGAGGAAGTTTTGAAGTTTGATGCTTATCTCAAAAATTTGTTTTGCTTTGAATATTTTAAAAAACTGTCAACAAAATTCTCAGGATACTGATCGTTTATTAGTATATTTTTATCACTGCCAATTCATTATTAAAAATATTATCTTTCGAAGCAATCGATTTAGATATGTGTTAGTATCTCGGTTAGTATCAATTGGTTTCCTATAAACTTCTAATTTCTAATGAATTGCGATTATTTAAATTAATATTTAGAAATAGCAATTATTGTTTTCTATTTATAAAGTAAATGTAATTGTTGATGATCATAGCCGTCGCGTCGGTCTTTCGCTGCAGCACCACGTAGGAAACCGGTAATAACGGCAGTTATTGGCTTCACGTTTGCTTCATGTATACGTGTTTTAATCTTCTAATAATGTCGAACGCACCAAGGGGTAAAAAACGACCTTTCTCTGATAGAGTACGCAAAAATATTTATTTGTATTTATACCTATATGTTTATTTATTTGTTTACGACGAACACGCCTATGACTAGCCGACGAAAACCCCGAACTTATAATTCATAGTATCTAGAAAAATATTTAATTCCTCAATGATCAAATGCCAAATATCGCCTACATATTATGTATCTACCAAATGGTTTGCTTTTTATTTACATTATTTACATAGTTTCCTTAAAAAAAATCAATAAAAATATTACTTCAAATTCATGATTATGATGATTCGAATGGCAATTTATATGCGCTATGTATAACGATGTTTTTTTTTTTAAACATAAAACACACCACATAAATGAGACAACCCCCAAATCCAAAAGCCAAAGGCTTGTGCCGAAGGGGGCTACACTTGAAAAAACGCGGACAAACACCCATTATCCATCGACATTGCCAGTGCCGACACCGAGGATCGAACCCGGACCAGAGTAGGAAGCCTAGCCGAGAAATGCTTGTCACCGCACTCTCGACCGACTGCGCTACCGTGGCGATTAAATGTGTATATTGTATTTAAATAATAAAAAAAACCTTTTGGCGCTAGGGTTAATTTCATTAATTTTAATTTTGTTTTTCACAAGTAGCAAAGTTCCACAACAAAAATTCAGGAATTAATTGCTAGGAATATTTTTGGACTGGGTTTTAGGGTGCCGCTAGATGCGTATCGAATAAATTGATCGATGCGAAGCTTCAGATCACAGGCAAAGGATGTGAAGTCGCTGATTAGTAAAAACGGCATAGGTATATTAAAGTCTTCGACTATTTTAGTTATGTGCCTGTCAAACGGTCACTTAGGACAACTGTTAATTATTTTCTACAATCGCTTTCCTTATGAGTAAAAAATTATTATTTTGTTATGTTTTGTTGGTACTTATTATTATGTATTATACCGATATATTTTATGGCAAGTTCGATGTGAACCGTTTGGCGTTTATTATGGCGTTAATTTTTTTGTTTGAATAAAATTACATAAAAGAGAACCCAGTACCACATTGCAGCCTACCTAAAATTTGCGATCTCTGATGATGATGATAGCGATGATCATGTTATTATGATCATTATAAATGTATGGTGGTGATGATAATAATAATGATGATGGAATTACATACATATACTAATTATTATCTCCTTTCATAGATGCACATTTTTATATGAAAAATTATATCTAATTATTTTACAGTATGTTTTATTACTATTAAATGATTAATCTTGTGAGTCAGACTCAAGATGGTCTAAATATTGCACCACATTGTACATTCTTTAAGTAGAACTGTCATTTTATATTTATCGATTCTGTAATAATTCGCGTAGGTATAACAATAATTAATATTAATTTATTTACTCAAAAAATAGGTTTATTATTAATAAAAACACGTCGCTCAAGGAATTAATTTAAATGCAATTATAATCAGTTTAATTAATTGTTGTAAGTAATAATTAATATTGAACGAGGAATACGTTACCTTCACTTCTGCACTATAGCTTTTCAAGAAATGATTATCTAATCCCGAACGAATCTATTTCAAAAACAATATTGTTGCTAAGCAGCTTTCTAATTATAGGTAACGACTGAGGATAGTATTAAGCCTCGGGTAAGGCATATGGTACTCTGTAATTTTGAGGAAGTGCATTGTACTGAAGGAGTCTGGCAGACACCGAACCACATGTCGGTTGAACAGTGTGCAATTCGAGGTATTTTGCTCAAAACGCCTCGATGCGATGGATGGTTTTAGAATAACGTAACATAAATTACTGGGATAATAGATTATTAACAAATAAGAATTTTACGTATTGGATGTATCGTCTATTGGTTGTGAGATATAGGGCGTTAGTTTCTCCCTTTTGTATTAAAATTTCAGGACTTAATTTAATTTTTCTTAATGAATTTTGCTAATATCTTCGAACGTAATCGACGTGTATGGAAATTTAAAATTAGGATTAATTAGGAATTAGGATAATATCTAATTAGAAATCCAAAACTTATCGAAGGTGGGCGTCGAAAAAAACAGACTTTTTCTGTTTTAGTTATTGTGTTTGTCAGTATAAATAACATATATTAAAATGTTATTATATTAAAAATAACCTAGAAGAAGTTATTTTGATATTAAAATCATCAGATCATTAAGAAGCTGACAAGGTTTGGAATGACCAAGGGCATGTGCTTTGAAACAGGAAGCATCAGACATGGAATCTGACGATCTTCCTTTAAGTGAATTTGCAATGTGTTCCTTTTTTAAGCTGTTTTTTTAATTTGCTTTTATATGGAAAATTTCTTTATAAAAACACTTTAAACTTCATTGATATTTTGTTTAAAAAGGGGAATGAATATTTTGTTTCTTTTCGTTGCTGACTCATCATCAAAAAAATATTTGATTTATCTTTTGATTTTTATATGGACTCTACTAATTTGAGATTTGAGGGCATCCCCATCCTAAATATACAGGGTGTATTTAAATGAAGAAGGACAAATGCTATCAGATAATTTTGAGGACAACATATGATAGTTGGGCCAAATATATCTTGGTGGAAAGTTGCTTATGTTCAATTTATTGAAAAATAACTTAAATAAGTACATTCAATTGAAGTTATCCATAGATTTCTAGTCATATATGCTGACGTAAGGTCGAATAAGGAAAATAAATTGAGCTCACTGTGCCTCTATTAAAATTGGAGTGAAGATAGAGGATATTATGTGTCTTATTACTATACGTATACAGTGCGTCTATTGTTTTCCCTTATTTGACTCTACATCAGCTTTTGTGGCTGTAAATGTGTGGATAACTCGAATCATAAATACGCAAATATCTCGTAAGACGTTTGAAGCAGATTAATGAAATTTGGGCTGGCAACTTATCAAAATAACTGCAAAAAATTACTAAATTTATATAAAATTACAACAACTAGTTACGAAGATATTGGGGAACACCCTCACTAACAATCCCCAAATTTCGACTAAAAGATAATCTTATTCGAAATACGAATCATTTGCGAATTATTATTTTTTAGTCTAAAACAAACTTAATTCGTTTTTTATTCGTATGTATTTTTATTGGTATATCGACTACTTTTGAAGATGTGTTTTGATAAATTCATTCATAAAATTACTTTAGCAGATCCTGTATATTGAAAAGTATTTATAGACCGATACCTATGTCATAAAAAAATATAATTATTTTTAATATCCTATTATCTCTAATTATCTTTAGAATTTATGGTATGTTCAAGTCTCAAACACCCTGTACGACAAACATATATCGATCCTTAGAATTCCGTTCGAAAGTGCTAAAACATTATTCAGTGACTCAGTATTTTATCTCTTTATGTTAATGCTTTCGAATATCAGTCTTTATAGATAATTAATTGTTTTGAGGTTAATAAATTGACCCTATTTTTATATAAAAGCTTTACAATTCATCTAATTGTTTTTGAAATATCGTCGATTGGTGACATAATAATCAATTGATTTTTATTGGATCCGTTGACTCAATTGATTAGTGATAATTGGCCACATTCGGGATACTGATTATTCAGAAAATTAAATTTACGGTGAAAAGTTACGGTTTTATTAGTATTTGACGCTAGATTGCTTCATCGTTATCTGCAGTTGAGTGCATATTCCATTCTTATCGGTGATAAGTTAACAAATTTAATCTTACATAAATTTCGACAATACCTTGAGAGGAGCGCCTATTATACTTCAAGTGTGGGTTCATGATGTCTAAAGCCCGATTTACGTTGGTAGATTAAATAGTAAAGATCGGTTTATATTATTGGATTAAATAGTAGAATACATATTACTATCTCCTTACTAATAGTAGAGTAATTTAGAGTCTTTTAGCTCTATCAATAATAGATGAAGATATGCTCTATCTTATTATATAAACATGGGGGGGAGGGGAGGGCTGTGCACGGGCTACCCCAGAAAGTTCACCGCCCACCCTAAAAAACAAGATCTAATATTACCATTTTATCTTTGTAATGTCGGTAAGTCGTAGTAGCTCCCATGTTTATAAATAATTGGCGAATAAAAAACTATTCTCTGCTTTTGAAAATGTAATAAAAATGTATCTGAACTTGTAAGTATTGACATTTTGTTTTTGTGTTTTTTTAATAACTATGCATTAGATAGCATGAGTACAAGATTTTCACGAAAAATTGTTTAGTTGCAAAAACAATGAAGCCAAAGGTTATAATTAAAACAGAAACTATTTTTTATAACTATGTAGTTTTCGATTTCCCTGGAAATTTATTTGAAACAAAGATAATGAAACAAAGTAAATAAGATTGTCCTGGGTTTTTTATATTGCAAAACTATTGTCGTTAAGCGCCTCTTATTTGTACACATATTTTTAAAAGGTTAAATATTTTAAGTTTAATTTCACTGGTTATAAAAATCGCGTTCCACTGATTGTCAATAAATATTCAATAATCAATCATTATTTCGACTTAGTCACGTTTATTTATAGATTTTATTAGTATTTATATAATGAATTCTTTAATTATTTATTTATCTAGTAGGTACGTAACATACGTACACAAAAAATAAATGGGACGTGTGTTTACGACATCAAGTTTCTTGACTTTTCGTTTGTTTAATTATTGTTAAAATTAGACTGGTTGAGCTTCTTATTTTCTGTTTGTCAATAAGTTATGTCGAAATCGGTAAATAATTCAACTGTAATTAAAGAAACAAAATCAGTTATATCTATATCTATAGGGTGTTAAAAAAAGACTGTAAAATATTTCAGGAGGTAATAGTATGAACGAGCGAAGTAACGGTTGCGGAGATATGGACCACTATTCGTTTTTCAAACATTTTATTTTATTAGATAGAGGGTTCAGATCAGGCGATCTTGGAGGCCATAAAACAGGTCCGGCCCTTCCTACCCATCTATGTGGAAAAGTTTGGTGTAAATGCTCTCTAACGGCCATGGAAAAATGAGCTGGAGCACCATCATGCTGGAACCACATTTGTTGCCTCTGATTCAAAGGAATGTCTTCCAAAAACTCATACAGTGTGTTCTGCAGAAAGTTGAGGTAAGCAGCGCCTGTTAATCGGTTTGGTAAAACAACAGGACCTAGAAACCTGTCACCTACAATACCCATCCAAATGTTTAATGAAAAACGTGCCTGATGTCCAGATTCTATTAGAGCATGAGGATTTTCGTCGGCCCAAATATGCGTATTGTGAAAATTAAACACTCCATTTCTTGTGAACCCGGCCTCATCAGTAAAAAGAATGTTTGCAAGAAAACGAGGGTCTTCAGCATCATGACGTAGAAACCAGCGGCAAAAAACCAAACGTGCTTGATGATCATTTATTGGATTTAAGGCCTGTACTCGTTGCACATGGTATGGATAAAGCAGTTGCTCGTGAAGGATTCTCCAAACAAGAGGACCACTAATTCCTACCTCGGCTGATATTCTCCGCACACTCGTACCTGGATTCTGCTCTACCAGTGCTAGAATTTCTTCTTCTGCTCTAGGAGTGGATACCGACCTTGGTCTTCCGGATAAATGGCACTGTTTGCTCAAGGAACCGGTATCACGCAATCTTTGGTGAATTCTTCCAAACATGCGTTGTGAAGGAATCTGGCGATTTGGATAAGCGTCAACATAAAGACGTCGCGCTTCGGTGGCGTTCCCATTAGCACGACCATACATGAAATG
This sequence comes from Anoplophora glabripennis, assembly GCF_000390285.2. NCBI lineage: Eukaryota > Metazoa > Arthropoda > Insecta > Coleoptera > Cerambycidae > Anoplophora > Anoplophora glabripennis. The sequence goes on from NW_019416310.1 coordinate 547,816, forward strand.
CATGTCTGTTAATTCTGCGTTAGAGTAACCAGCCATAGCGAAAGAAAACTTGTGCACTGAGAACAACTGTCAAATACGTACTGTTTATTTCACTAAACATCAACCAACTATTATAAGAAAATACACAACGTTTTTGCAAAATAAAAAAAGGGGCTAAAAACATAAAACATTCCATATCTCCGCAACCGTTACTTTGCGGACCCATGTTTATTGACACTTTTCTGCTTATTTCGGTTCATACTATTACCTCCTTAAATATTTTACACTCTTTTTTTAACACCCTGTATATCTATATTATAACATCTATTTTTAGTATATTTCCTGCAAAAAAAAATATCTAAATTATGTTTGTTCTGCTTTTGCTATTACATAAAATTATCAAATTTTGCGTGATCGGTGGCGTTTAATTTCCAACCTTAGATTGATCTAGATAGTGCTTTTGATTAGATTATGATTCTGAATAACATGACGATGACAACGGTTATGGGTAATATAAAAAAGAGAGTTAGAAACATGCATATAGTGTTTGTGGGCGCCATTAAATTTAAAATACTAGATATACTTAATCTCCTGTTAGGTCTAAGGTCCGTGAGCAAATCGTACACGATGCAAAATCCAGGGATGGATTCAGGACATCGCGTTGACATTACAGATCTAAAGAAACGTTGTATTTTAATTGGTGGTTTTGTAAAAACAAAATCATAAAAATTACACAGGACAACAGTAATGTCTACTTCTTATTGCCAAAATTAAAGCAAATTAACAGTAATTCAGCATTTCAAATTTTATTATCGTCGCCAAAAGTTTGATTTGAATTAACAAAACGATCTTCCTCTGTCTACAGAGAAAACAATGGTACATTTAAATTATTTGAAGTGAAATAGTTGATCTTTAATAGACATCTTTACACTATAGAAACTAATAGTTTACGCCACTTCTTAATTCAATTAAATTATGTCTTAAGAGCACTTGTTAAGCAAGATATATCTCAGTAAACTAGAGATAAAAATATGATGGAGTGTCAATCTATGTGTCAGGCATAATTTTAAGGTAATTCGGACTTTGTACATTTTGATATACCGACTTTAGCGATAAATTCCAATAACAGTTAAAATATAAATATGAAGTAATTTTGTCCTAGAAATTTTTTAAAACTGTAAAAAATAACAGTTACCCTTTGGTTTTGCCAACAGGTATACATAGTCTTTCAGTCCTACAACTGTTGTATCTTGATTTCTTAATTATAGATAAAAAATGCTGGGTTTCTTTACTTAAATGTCGTTGTAGTATACAAAATTAACTTACAAATATGTCTATTTTTCATCACTTCATTTGAAACCAAAGTACGAACCTGGAATGTACGATTCATTGTCGGACCATGCATAGAACATACTTTTTATGTTATTATAATTATTTATACTTAAAACTATAAACTATACTATAAACCAAAAGGAGCAATACAGTTTAAGAGAATAATACACTTTTCTAATAAAAATCTGCTGTTTTTTTATTTTTTCAAACACAAAAGTCAACTCAAAATTTCAAATTGGAATTCGAAATGCATTTCATGTTCGAGTTCGATATTTCGAGTTTGAGTTTGAAAGTCGAAACTCGAAATTTGATAAAAAAAATATATGGCGTATGGCGTTTCAGGTTTTTTACGTTTTCGTAGCTTTCCGAGATGGTAAAACAAAAAAAGCGTCCTTTCGTCTGTCATAGCCTTAATGGTATATCAGAATGTCAATGTATTAAGAATGGACTCCATGGACTCCAAATTTCGCAATTTTTTATTTAAATTATTTAATGTTTTGCGAATTTTGCAGCACAGTTGTAATATGTCTAACTCCCCTAGAAATTTTCGTATTAAAAAAAATAATTTAAAATTTAGTTTACAGTATTATCTGGATAATTAAATAGATTAGCGTTATGAAACAGATTAAAAAGGTAATGTGGCATCAATTTAACTCAAATTGCAAAATTCGTTTGAAAAACTCACGGGCTCCGCGTAGCTCGCTCCTACATATGTAAAGTGTTTACAGCGGTGGTCATGGTTACCATCGCGCTGCATTGAAAGACGGATACTATACAGTTTGGGCTTGTTTAGTCCAACCGTAACCAAATAGTAGGTATTCACGGTATTTTTCTTATTAAACGTAATTCGTTCAGGTGTAGTGTAAAATTTTGTTACTTACGTTTTGCTTGTGTGTTTTTTAAAATATTAAATTGATTGTAAAGACAGACTAACAGTAATGCTATCTATTGAAAATCAATGCTACGAGAAATATCAAACTTTAATGGAAAAGTAATTGAAAAGTTTATTTCGAACAAAAGCAGAAGAATGGGCTTTGACTAAAAAATAATGTGAACACATTTTCCCTATATTGCAATAGCACTTAAAATAAATCTGCACAATTATATTTAATTTATCCTTTTCAATGAGATAATTGAAAGTATTTTGTATAATTTCAGGAAATACAGAAATATGTTATCGTATCGATAGAAACGTTAAAAAAGTAAAAGTATTCTAAAAATACGAAATTATAAATCATTTAAGCTGTCTGCTCTTATCCCTAACTGTTCATATCCGACCTTGGTTTATTACATACGCACACCAAAATGTTACAATTGATGTTTCACTCGTTTCGGTGGAGATGATTAACTATAAGTGAGGTCACCGTCTAACGGACAACCATGATCCTTGCTGCCTGCTTAAAAATCGTGAATAGGTCATACGGTATTCCATATATGCTGATCTCGAAGCTACGCAGAACTTCAGGCTTGAGTGTCGATTCCTGTCTCTGATTCGCATAGATCCAGCAGTGTGTGAACAAGAGTAGTTTTTTTAACATCTCATAACTTTTTACCTATTATTTGTTTATGAAATATTAATGTGGAATTTTCATATAGACCCACAATCATTATTTGTTTGGAAAAAGCATAGACGTATTTCTTGATAAAGTGATTACTAAACCACAAAATTCCTAGAAATGACGCGAAAAAGGAAGCGGTTTCTGTATTTTGTATTCTATTAATACAGTCGAATTAATTGCTGGAATTTATTGTCATCACACATAAATATAGTTATCTTGAAGGTAACTAACACGTTGTGCAATATTTTTATCAAGTTTCACGATACATTTTTTGGGAAAGCCGATTTTGATACGACCAAGAGGTACGGGGTACAGAAGGTTTCGATATGAAACTGACGGGAAGGCTTGACATTAGATTATACACACGTACATAATTCGCATAACAAGAATTTTATAGAAACCTGTCATTTCAACCTTGAAATGATTGCTGTAACTATGACGAAAATTATTTGGTAAACGGATTTATATTTTCGAAGGATTTAATACATTTCAGACAAATATGTCGTTGTTTTATGGTATAGGATAGTTTTACTGCGACAAATTCTTCGCGTTTATGTGATGACCCTGTGTTATGTTTGTTTTTTACACAGAACGTTCGTGATGGGTTTAAATTAATAGAATAAGGGAGAATATGTCAACAGCCTCGTACTCACAGTGTTGTATAGGCAAACTTGACGACTCGCGCGTGTATAACTGGTTGCCTATGCACGAAATGTAGCTTCCAAATACAAAATATTTAGGATTTGTGTTAATAAATTTAATACAAAATTAAATTCTAAATATTTTTTGAGCGCAATTTCTTAAAATATCGGGTACAGATTAAAATAAATTAGTATTAATACTCTTTTTTTAACGTCAAACACATTTTAAATTGTTATACTTACTTCTTAATTCGTGAAAATTTATTGTCAATCTACAGTCCGTAAATGAAGAGCATCTGCGTTTTGAAAATCTCATCCGAAATATAATAATGAAGAAATTTGAATAATGGCCCAGCCTACGCTATCTAATACCTGGTGTTTTCAATGTAATTTTATGACAGGTATTTGAGTGGGCTTTTTCAAGTAATGTCTCGTATGAAAAATGGGAGTATTTAATGTACCGTAATAGTTTAAATAATCTATTGAAAAAATAAACCGAACAGATATTTCTCTTAGGTATATGATTATCGTGCATCATTATTTATCCCACGCCTAAAAATTATTTTTGACGTAAATGTCAATAAAACGGATGTGCTGTAGATGTACAGGTGCACTACTTATTGTCAATTGTAGTTGTTTCTAATTGTTCTAAATATTTATAGAAATTTCAAATGTGTAAATTTTCCTCTTAAATAAATGCCTTATACATGTTACTCAGGAATACTGGACAATCTCTCGAGTGTGCAGAAATAATTTTGCAAGTGTATATACAGTTTCAGTTATAATGTCATTAATTTTAAGGAAAGATAGAGGAAAATGTGTAGAATATAAATATATACGCGATTTAAAAAAAATTAAAATGCATATTTACGCTGGAAAAAAATATTTTCAAATCATTATTTACACCCCCTTTCGTACCGTTCCTGACCGCAGGTCCACAAAGGTTTATCGAGAGTGAATCTTGGCCTTCCGTAATTTGGGTCATTATCCTAGCTTTTAATGCGTTTTTAATCCGCTGTGAACAGCAACGAATAAACAGCTTTTTACCTATTATAGACACATGAATTAATAAAATATTTTTTTACATTTTAAATATTAACAGTATTATTTATTTGTTAATATGTAAATACAAACGTATAAGGATAATAATTGGCTTCGAATGTTAAGTTAGTATTTTTTACATTTTAGTATTTAGTATTTTTAATGTTGTTAACGTTTTAACTGTGTTTTTTAATTAATTATGTGCTTTTAGTATTATGTTCAATTAATTATTTAGTTTGTAGTACGTATACCTTATTGGGTGACTTATTGCTTTTCAAAGAATGCTATGGTACCTACCTACCGTCCATAGCACTTTGTTAATAAAGATGGGATACGCTGCACTTTGATTTTGAAACCAATTGCAAAATTTAAGACGACTGGGGAAATCAGCTGTTTCTCTTCAACGAAAATTTAACCGAAATGTCAAAATTTCGTTTTTTTTTACACAAGTCAAAAAAGAAAGGAAGGGGAAAAGCGAATGAACATAATAGTGGGGATAGAGTCCTATAGTAAGAGTAAGAGTAAAATCGTTTGGAGTAGTGTTTGTAACGTAATTATTACAGCGCCCTAAAGAAATAGTTGAATGTCGTTTCTATCTTGATATAGGCGTATAGGTAATATGATAATATGACAAAATATTTGATTTTTCCACAAAAAGTGTTTATATAAATAAACAAATACCACTAATTATTATCTATAGTTTGTGATAAATTGTGTCTACACTTTGTATTCAATCCAAAATACTCCCGACGATACAATTTAAAATCAGTTTACCATAGTGACGACTTTGACCAACTGCCGTTACGACATTTTACAGCCTGATTAATCTAAATCGGAGACCAGACCGAATTATGTATTAGTCGGATCCAAAATAGATCTGGACCATTCCTTAAACCTTATTAATGAGAACACTACTCGCCCCGGCCCAGCTTAGTCAGTCTCGGTCCCATTCACACTTCGTAAATTATTTTCTTGTTTAATTTTATCGAGATTAATCATATTCACTTGCCATACGGGGTGGCTACTATAAAAGCGCGAAGAAAAACATCTCTTTTTTAAATGTTATTCTTGATTTTCCATAAAAATTGTTATTTACGCATACATATACAGGGTGATTCAGTCATAATGTCACTAATTTTAACCACGCATTTGAAAGGCCTAATAAAGATAGAAAATCGAAAAAAAATTTTACTCGACCTTTTAAAAAATAAGCAAATTACCCCTTAACTCCCGTTATTTCGGCGCCCTACTTCGCAACAGGGTACGCGCCAGCGGACTTTATTCATGTGTCTAGGTAAAAAGCTCTTATTCGTTGTCGTTCGCTATGGATTAAAAACGCATTAAGAGCTAGGTTAGTGACCGAATACGGTGGGTCAAGATTTACTCTCGATAAACCTTTGTGGGTCAGCGAAGAGGGGTTTAAATAATGATCTGACAATATTTTTTTTCAGCATAAATATGTATTTTTTTCCTTAAAATTAATTAATGACATTATAACTTAATCGCCCTGTGTATGTTATATATAAAGCTGTTTAAAAAGTTAGTTTTCCTGTTATATCTGAAATATGTCAACATGACAACAGTGCAGTTATTCACATCATATCGAACATGTTCTTTTTTCCTGGATATAAATAATAACCTAAGGATATATTATTTGGTGTGCATCTGTGGATTTAACAATTCCAAAAAACGGAAAAATGAGAAAAAATATAAAATTTGAAGTTTAAATAAAGACTAGAAAAATACTTTTAAAAAATATTTACCCACGTAAATTTTGTTGGAATAAACCTCAGTGACTGAAAATTACGTATTTTAACAACAGACTAGAATGGCAGGCAAACTCGGCTGTTGCGGGGTTTGACCTTTCTCTAAGGTCTTCGGCACTCGGACCGCGCTACGCGCGTTTTGAGCACCGCTTCGCTTCATAATTATCAATATTATCGTCGTCGTCAAGTCATCATGAAGTCATCTCTATCTTCGTCTCTATCTCTATCTTCATATTAATCGTCATCATCGTCATCGTTATCTGATTTTTATCGTTGTTCTAATCTGACCGTAATGCAGACTTGAGTCAATTATGTAGAACATCCAGTACACGGATTTTCAAAAAAAAAAGCGTCTGGTTAGTAACTATATAACTTTTCATCTAGAGATTTCAATAAATAATGTAGGAAAGTAGGTAGTGAGTGAAATGAGGAAAAAATCCTCGTCCGCCTGTGTCATTTTTATGAAACACTCAGTATATAAATTTGCAGAATGGTTCTGAGTTCTACAATATAAGGTTTTTCATAAAAATATCGCAATCAATAAATTTCTGAAATATACAGAAGCCTCTGGACCGTTAATTCAGATCTGGGTCAATTATGTAGAACATCCAGTATATGGATTTTCAAAGAAAGCGTCTGGTTAGTAACTATATAAATTTTCATCAAGAGATTTCAATAAATAATGTAGGAAAGTAGGTAGTGAAATGAGAAAAAAAAATCCTAGCCCATCTATGTCATTTTTATGAAACACTCAGTATATAAATTTGCAAAATGCTTCTGAGTTCTACAATATAAGATTTTTCATAAAAATATTGCCGTCAACAAATTTCTGAAATATACAGAAGCCTCTAGGTCTAGCTAGACCGATAATATTCGAGATCTCAAATCTCTAATTTGCACCTAAAGCTCATGCACAAATCAATACCTATATATTTTCTTTTTAAAACTACAGAAATAAAGAAAAGAAACAAAACTAAAAAAACTAGTGTTTTTTAAGCTAAATTTCAATTTTCTTTTCTCTAATGTTTCTGGAAAAAGAACAGCTTCCGACGCCAAATTTTTCCAGAAATTCTGAACTTCTTCGGGAAACGATGGTAAACAACTTATTTCAGCGTTTTTGCATATACAGGGTGCTGTATTTAAAACTATAGCACTCATATTCTTTTTTCTCTAACAATTGTGTCTTTAAGAGCGCAAAAACTTTTGTAACTTAAAATTAGGTAAATAGGCATTTTGGGCTGTTTAAATATATATATTTGATATTCATTTGTCTTTTACGCACTATTTTTTTAATGATTTGCGTTTTCTATATGTATTGTTGAACTAATTCGTATGATTCAGTTAGTAATTCAAGGCCTGTTGTGATTTTCTGTAGAATGCAGTTGAAACAGAAGAATGTGAAACAGAAGGAAGTGAGGACGAATACGCACCGATAGGTGAAACAAAACCAACCATTTTTAGTGATTTACTCAAATTTTGTGGGTGCTGGAATAAAACTATAAATACAGGGTGATTCACAACTTATCCAAAAAAATTTTGGAATAGATGCGGCATGAGAAATGGACTCAATATCGTAAAAAAAATTGTTTAAATCCTTATATTGAAGTTGTAGTACTTTCAAGCATTACATCGCTGGACAACTGTAGTCTCTAGCGTCATTCGTAATACGCGTAGAGAGCCACTTGGCCTCAGCGACTCCAAATACTGAAATCCGATTTTACAATCGTCGTTGCGATAGTGTTTACAATAGTTTTTTAGTAGTTAAGAGGCAAAAATGACATACGTGTAAAGCAACTCGGAGTTGATGGATATCGTTTTAATTTGTGGTTAGTAAGACAACATTTTTATTATGGTGAAACATTTGTGTTATGGTGACGCAAGACAACATTTGTGTTAGTTCGTAGAAACTGAGTAGACGGTTGTTGTAACATCAGATATGCCTTGCAGAAGTGTATTTTAAACTATTTTCGAACTGCCCATTTTGATTTTTTCTTTACAAAATTGTATTTGTAAGAGTCCCCTGTACATCCAAACATAGAACTGTATAAATAATATTCGTTAATGTTAAACAAAAATTTTTTTTGGAAAAAATCAAGTGTATTAAAAAAAATTGTATGGCATTTCGTGTGTTTATTGAAAATACACACGCACACGTACGCGCGCACATGCACACAAACAAACTGTTCTTTTCAGGGCAAAATGATGTGCAAAATCCGACTTGACAACTTCTTCGTGGTGCGTGCACATCGGGTTAATCTTATGTCAGCAGTAATTGTCGTTATTCTTTATTTGTGAGAGCATTTCACAGATTTGGAGCTTCGTGGTCATGAAGACTTCTAATCAGTGATAAAAAAGGAACAGCATAACAATTTTCCAAGAAATTTCACCGAAAGACCAATTTCCATAAGATGATTGCGAGGTCCTTTCCAAAAATTACAACTGTAATGGCAGATTTTGTTTCACACATACAGAGGTCTAAATCCCAGAAAAACATTAACTAACATACCAATACCTGTTCGTCTATCTCTGTAGACAGATTTTGTAAGTGATGGTAACATTAAAAAATGTATCTTTAAATATCTCATATCCAATTATTCAACCACTGGATTTTTGCAGTTACCGTTCTAAAATTACCACCCTGTACGCGTAGCTATGCGATTGCCGCGATATATTACTTTATTAAAACAGTCGAGATATATCGAGCCTGCGTCGTACTGAAATATATTGTCAACGCTGTTTTCGAGGATTCCACCGAAAGGAACCGGTGCAAAAAGAGGATCGCGTGCATTTCAAAGCCGGAATTCGATGGAATGCTGACGCCCTGTGCAATAAATAAACCTTTAAAAATACAAAATAGGGTCAGTCTCGGTAATTAATGAATCCGGCGATGGGCTCTGATAGATTGTCGTGATGTTTGAACTTGAGAATATAGGGCTAATCGCGGGCTGCAGCCGGGCGTGTCCTAGGCCACCTTTCAGGAAATTGGTTAAAAGGTGTATCCTGTCTGTGCAGGTGCGTCGTTTCTTATTTGGACCCGATATAGTCACATTGACGGACAGGGCGAGGCCGGCGATTCTTTGGTAGCGTTAAAAAAAATTGGAAAATCAAATGAGAATATTAGCACACTGTAATATAAATCAGTACTGTCATATAATGTGGTGGTAAAAATTAAGGTCGAAGCTCACTAGCACCACTTCACCCTCGCCACGCTGTATGATGACACGTTCAAACTTGTTTGATATTAATGATATAAAAGTAGTATCATTAGCTTCCTGTATAAAATGGAGTTTGGAAGCAATGTACAGTGATACACAATTTTTAGAAACTTGGTAGCTGCAGCATTTACATTGTCAATTTGTTTTCTATTTGTTCCCAAGGTTCGTGTCGCATGTTCTGATTATTGTGAATGTACTGTTGTATTATAAGTCCCCAGCGGATTTTAAATTTTCGCTTAACTTTCTAATCGGAACTACGAAACCGTCTTCATTCTTCATCCACTCTACGTAGGGCTAATCGCGATCAAAGTAGAAATCCATGTCCGAAGGACCCAAACTATTCTCCGCGAGACGCAGAAGGTACGGCGCAGGAAATAACATTTTCGACTTTTTCGAAAGTTTCCTGCGAAATTCTTTACGCAGTTCCCAGACGCTTGCAAACACCAATGCCGTAGCAAATGACACCTCCGGAGGCCGATGCTGTCGACAGAGTAGCCGCCGACGACACGCTTCAGAAATACAATATTCGCCCCAGTTTAGAATTTCGGAAAATAAACGTTTTTTTGAAGTTTATAATATAGGTACATGGTGATTTTAAACTGTGTAGCCAACCTTATAGGGTAGAAACTAGTTGTCAAAATAGACTGTTTGAATAAATTTACCTAGATACCAAAATGCACCTCTAATGAGTTACAGCCCCTTAAAGTTGAAACAAAAAAAAAAGGAAAAATGCAAATTTCTCCTAAATGTCTCAAGATATTTTTTTTTCAAATTTGGCACACGACCAAAGCTAATATGGTATATAATAATGTATTGAAGTGAATATCAATAAAATGCATTGATGGCATGGGGCAAATAATAGGGGTAGTCGTTCTTTGTTTCACCCTGTATTTTTTTATACTCCATATTTTAATGGCTTGTGCCATTTTCTCTTGAAATTTTTTGGTACGACTAATATTAAACGAGATAAATTGATGGTATTGACTATTTACAAGTAAAAAACGAGCAGTGCATTTTATTGATATTCACTTCAAAACATGGCTATTTATTAGCATTGGTCGTGTGCCACATTTGAGAAAAATATCTTCAAACATTTAGGAGAAATTTCTGTTTTTACTTTTTTTGTTTCAACTTCAAGGGGCTGTAACTCGTTAGGGGTGCATGTTGGTGTCTAGGTAGTTCAAACAGTTTATTTTGACCTCTAGTTTCTGCCCTATCAGGTTGGCTACATATTTTAGAATCACCCTGTATAAAATAATTTATAAATTTATAAGAGCTCTCAGTGATAACATACATTTAATACGGTATATAGGGTCGGAAAGTCCCCATGGTTCATCGGCCGTTACGTCAGAGCGATAAAGAAAGTCATAGAAATCCGTGCGATAGAGAAAGATGGCTATAATGAAGGCGTCTAATAGTCACCGCTCATTTCGCCCTTCCACAAATAAGAAGTGGATCTTATTATGACGATTTTAGGCATTGCAGGAGCATGCCGTTCTGATGACTTATGTAAACTTACTTTGGACAACGCCAATTTAAAAAATTTCGATCATATTATTGTAGTTACAATTCTACATTCTAAAAATGGTATACGTTTACAATTACTTCTCGTCTGGGTTCTGCTTCTCACCTAGAAATTTTCAAGAAATATATCAAGATTAAATTGGAAATTAAAACTGAAACATCACGCTTTTTTATGCGCTATCAAGCACGTAGATGTTACAACCAACCAGTTGGTAAGAATATCCTTTCCATGATAAAATTGCACAGTTTTTAAAACTAGCACATCCTGAAACATATACAGGCCATTCATTCCGAAGAACATCGGCAACGTTAGTGGCTAATACGGGAGTTGATGTATTGGTAATCAACAGACACGCTGGGTGGAAATCAGCCACAATTGCAGAAAGTTATGTTGCTGACAGTTTAAGTAACAAAAATGGAATAGCAAACAGGGTTCTTTACAATAACACTTAATGGATCAGTCAGATAATATTGAGTCTCCGGTGACTGAAATGGAGCGGTCAAATCATTTTGAGAAAAATATGACAATTAGTAAGCGCGAGGGGAACAATTATTCAGATTTTATAAATGTTACTATATGTAATAACTGTACAACTACTATAAATATTCATTCATAATAATTAATAAAATGTAATGTTCATCAAATATTTTTATTTATTTGTTCATAAAATGTGCATTTATAACTCGAAATCGCTTTTTTCCCTGGGGATGTAAGTAAGTTACCTCCCGTTGTCCATAGCAACTTCCACTTCTACGGTAAAATCCACTTACTTCCTTAAAAACAATGTATTAATAGCCTATTTACTATAGTGGGAGCAAATAAATATATTTGTTTACAGGTAAAAATTTATTGACCCAATTTATTTTTTCGGGTTAATAAATCTACCAATATAATATTTTTGATAATTGTTCCAAAACAACGCCAACAGACATATTTTTAGAATAATAAAAACTTTAACTGAAACAAGTTGTATTTAACACCCTGCCAAAGATTCAGGACAACTTTTCAGCAGATGATCTGCGCTACCATTGAAGTTTCCGAGGTGCGGAACGGTGGTCTATTTTAAATTGTATTTAGCCTAGTTAGAAATAATTACATTAGAATAGTATCGATGTCGAGATATATTAGTTCCGTAGAAACAAGGAGAAACTATTCTCTAAATAGTAACAAGAGCAAAAACAACATTGTAGCTGAGTGGAATTTAGATTAAACTGGAGAATATGCTAGAATCGGATACCGCACGTTTGTAATATAATTCGATATTAAATTATTCGTATTAGTGGATCATAAATTGCTGACACACATCCCATCGTCTTCCTGTTTGAGTCCTTTTGCTTCGTCATTTCCTGATGGCATCCTTGTTTTATGTGTTACATAACCTCGACTTCCTATGTACAATGCATTTAAATGCTTTCTGTATAAATATTTAAAGGTGCAATATTGTATTTCATTTCCGTAAAGAAATATTAATAATGCCTTAAATAACGAACTCATTTGTACGTACAGGATGTTCTAATATTCCACATTTAAGTTCTACAGGTGTTCAAAAATTAAAAAAGTTCACATGCCAGTTGTATTATTTTTTAGTTATTTGCATTTGGTTTAGTATAAAATTGTATAAAGCGTTTGTAAATCTGTGTTCATATTACTTTTCTTTCTAATTTTTGAAACGGGCAGCAACAACCAGAATATAAATTTAAGATTGTTTAACTTTACCAAGTCCAAAAATCTTTGAAATAGTTGGTCATAGATAATGAGCAACGAGTTAAGATTAAAAATAACATTATCATGATAAAAAAAAATAGGAAAAGATAAATATCACCTCGTTCAGAATCAACTTTCCGTGCACTATTTTATTCTACGAGTGTTCGCACCATGCACCTGAAATAACAGTCTAGAATTGTTTCAGTTCTGGTTATTGTTCTGTGATATTTCCACCAAAAGTTCCTCGGAGTTTTGGATAAAGTCTAATGGATTTAGGTCAGACGGCCCACTATGAGCGATTTCGATTTTTTTTTGTTCAAAATCGTAAATCTCGGAGACAAAGTGAGCTATCAATGCGCAATTTTTTTAAATGAAAGCTAAGCTTTAAATAATCCCAAAGATATCGAAACTTTTTATTTTTCACTGTATTTCGACGTTATTTTCCAAAAAAAATGGTACATAAAAGTGGATTTTGATACCTACAAGTCCCTGACTGACCAAGCTAAAAAAAAATCCGATTTGTATACAATTAACCCTTATCCAGAGGTTAGGAATTTGGAAAAACGGGGTAAATGTGAAAAAATGAGACTAGAATTTTTAAATACCTTTTTTGAAACATTGAAAAGTATTCTAATAACTAATTATACGAATCCTTTATTGGACAAATAAGTCTCGTGGTACCATCCCCCTAATAGGGTTGAAAATGAAGGGGGAGGGGGTTGAAATATTGAAAAATTATGAAAAACCTCTTATTTGGTTTTGTCGATCGCTGAACCCGATTCTGATGGATGTTTTTGCATTCCTCTTATTTTTTATCCAGATTTTCTGACCATAACCCCCTCTATTAAAGGGTGAAATTGGAGAGGGGAGGATTAAAATATTAAAAATTTTAAAATGTTTTAAATCTGGTCATTAATGATGTACTTACCCTACATTTCATATTTAGAAATAGTTTTTTTCATAAAAGCTTTTTGTTGTTTGTTCATAAAACTTAATTTTGATTTTTTTTGTGTAAAAAAAACATTAGCAAATATTTTTATAATGATATTTATAATTTGCAATGGAATCGCAAAATAATTACGAGCAATTCATGATATTTCAATATTTCAACCCCCTCCCCTTCATTTTCACCCCTATTAGGGGGTGGTACCACGAGACTTATTTGTCCAATAAAGGATTCGTCCGATAATTAGTTATTAGAATACTTTTCAATGTTTCAAAAAAGGTATTTAAAAATTCTAGTCTCATTTTTTCACATTTACCCCATTTTTCCAAATTCCTAACCTCTGGATAAGGGTTTATTGTATACAAATCGGAATTTGTTTTTAGCCTTGTCAGTCAGGGACTGGTAGGTATCAAAATCCACTCTTATGTACCATTTTTTTTTGGAAAATAACGTCGAAATACAGTGAAAAATAAAAATTTAATAGAAAATTTTAAAAAAATGCGCATTGATAGCTCACTTTGTCTCCGAGATTTATGATTTTGACCAAAAAAAAAAATCGAAATCGCCCATAGTGCGGCATAGGTGTCTATAAAACAAGTCAGCTTTGTTCTTCATACCGATCACTAAAAGCATTAATTTTTAGCGCGTTTCTCTTAAGTTATTTTAAAGGGTTTTAGACCTAAAGTTAAATAAACTATGTATATGCATGAAATTATTTATAAAAAAATAAAACTTCAGTTAATCACAGGTACTCTTGTACAAATTGTTTTTATTGTTGTTTTAGAAATTTATATCGAAAACCCTTCGATTTATCGAAATAAATGAAGAATATCTTTTACAGAAACATATCAGAATTCCTAAAAATTACACTGTGAAAAATAGGTGTGAGTGAAAGCGAAGTGAATCCATTTTCACTCTTTTGTGATAATGTTTGAACTAAAACTGAGTACGTTTTCTCAAATAAACTCGTATTTGGCATACTTGTACCTAAATCGGGAGTAAACGTCCTCATTATTGAGTGACCCCACTCCATTTTATGTTTGTCGTGCGTTGTCTTTGTCTATTCCCATCGTCCCCATTAGGTCATCTCGTGGCGTGGTGCATGGCGTGTAGTGCTGGACAAGTATTCATTTATCAGGTTATTTTGATGACAATTGTGTTTAAATGCAGTAGTTTGATTACAATAATTAAAGCAATAATATTGTTACCTATACTTACGTATCTGTAGCGTACAATATATATTATGGCAACTATTCGCTCGATCAGTTAACCAATTCTTTTAGTCACGACCCGAAATATGCCTCTAAATCAGATCTGTGTAGAAACCACCGTGGCAGCACAGTAGTTTATGACTTTATTACAATGAGATTTAAATTAAAATTTAAAGTGAATATAAACCAAGTCAGTAAAAAATTACTCAATAATAGTTAAATTTAGAGAAAAAGTCGACTCTTAATTGGTTTTACATACTTAGAATAGTCAAAAATTACTCACTTGATAGTTGCAATAGTTTCACTCATACTAATTGAGTGAAATTTTCACTCAATCGGGTAATTATTGAGTAAAATTGAGTGAAAATGAGTGATTTTTTTACAATGTATTTATTACTTTCACTTCGAAACTATGACATTTGTCTAGATTTTGAAAATATTTGTGTTGGGGCTAAACCGTTCCTAGATACATTATAATAATAGTACAAGACCGGTTTAAAATATGTAAATACCCCTTTAGTTAAGTAATATTACGAAAAAACTCTCCTGGAAGAGACTTACTATACCCTGTATACGTTTATTTTACATTTAGGCTTAGTTGAATAAAAATGCGAATAGAACATTATATTTAGGTTTAGTTGAATAAAAATGCAAATAGAACTCGTGAATTTAACATTGCAGATAGTCAATATCTTTCATGAATTTGGTGCAAAAACTTCGTAAATATCACTTCGTGACCTTTCTCTGGATTTGAACGGTTTATCGAGAAAGAGGCACGTTATTTTCATACATTCGTATGAAAACGGGCCGCTCTAATTTGATTGATATTCACGGTTTATTAAACTGCGACGAGCTTCGCTCTTCAATGACATTTGGAATGTTAATTTTTCCCCCACATTCCGAAGTGTCGTTGGCACCGAATAATTATCGTACGGAGGAATTTTTGTCTGTTTTTTTACGAACCGAAATCCAAAACATCGCTTAGGAATGTTTCGATGGCCAAGAAATATTTTCGTGTTATCACACAGGGTGACTCAAAGTCGTAGTGATAATAGGCAGTACGTTAGTACATTGCTTAAAATGACACTAGAAAGAGGAAAAACTTTCTAAGGATTTGAGCTTATTGTAAAATTAAATTTATCTGTTTGTTAAGCTGTAATGTTACACTTAATTTTCTTAGCCACTGGGATTTCAATGGTGGTAAGATACGGAGTTGGGAACCATAAAAAAGGGTCTGGCAATTTTATGCTATTTCTCAAGATCTGCATTCGTTCAGGAGTTATGAGGAAAAAAATGGAAAGCAGACGATTTGAATATGTTGCTGTTTCAAAAAAAGAACAAAATTCAAATTAGGGTCTCAAATTAATCATACTCGTATATATGGCAAATTGAAAAAATCAGTTGAATTTTTCCTAGGAACTCCAGAAATTTCTAAATCAAATTCCTTATGTCTTACGATGCTACATTTTATTTTGATAGCATTTATTTAAATAGTCCTCGAACTTGTAAATTCGTGTGAAGAAATTGTGCAAATTATTTGCGCAAGAGAATATGGAGTATCAAGTAGAAAAAACGGGAATGTAGAACTACTGTATCTATTTATGCTGTCTACGAAAAGAACACGACTGGGAAAATCACGAAAATAGTTTCAAATGGGACCATTTTGACATTTACGAAGACCATCTGACTTTAATGAAGATCGTTTCATTTATACTGATCCGTTCAACCAACCTGGGAATTGGAGAAATCAGTATGTCACACCATTTTGTATCTATTTGTCGGCTCTGTTAATCAGCAACATCGACCGTTTTTTACCTAGGTTGTTACTGGTCGCGAAATTAGTACCTACCTTTATGTCTGCGCTAAGAACAGAAAATAATGCCTTAACAGAAACGCAGCTCTCCTAGTGGAACCAAAGTTAAGTGAAACATTCATACAAAACATCTTTATAAACAATGTGCAATTGTAAATAGAAATTGACTGGACTGGAAAGTTACCATATTGGTCAAATGAAAAGAATACAGCCTGACAAATCAATGTTAAGACAGCCATTTCAAAAAATACACGGCAGTTAAAATAAATTCATGGAAACTCATAGTCGATTACGCGAAAATAGGTGTCGACATACGCAGTTAGATATATATTATGATCCACTCTGACAAAAACATAAAGTAAAATACTTGAATTATGTGACAAGCGAGTAAAATGGCAGATTTCGCAGCCTCTCGCCAATATAAAAGTGTCGGGCAGGTTTATGGTCTGTTTTACTGCCCGTTCGAAATTAATCTCGGATAATCCGCCATTTGAGGCTCTGCCTAAAGAAAAGTGATGATGACGCTTTGCTTAGGAGCTTTCCACTTATTTTTATCTTTCGTCCGAAAGGCGTAGCGTTCGCTGAAATTTATTTGACAAATGGGATAAAAATGGAAATTCAATTTCCTGTCGTAGGTAGTAGTTTGATGTATGAGTTATTTTTGTCCAAACTGCAATCGATCAGAAGGTAGATTTACTCTGTGGATGGAGTTATACATTGAGATGTATCGGGTTTGAAAACGATTTGTAAAATCTACATTAAAAGGCCGTTATTCTCCCATAAATTTTTCATACGCTTGAAATATCTTTAATAGAGATGGATTGGTATAATTATGGAATTTGTGAAGATACGAATGGTTTGGTATCCGTTCGTGTATGTTACGGTGTACTGATATAGAGATGAATGAAAATTAACGCCCACTCGGTATAAATAAATACAGGGTGATTCAGAACTTATCCAAAAAAAAAATTGGATGTACACGGGACTCTCACAAATACAATTTTGTAAAGAAAAAATAAAAAAGGGCGGTTCGAAGATGATTAAAAATGCACTACTGCACTGCACTGAAAAATGGTGCACATTTGAGCCCGTCTTACTCTGTTTCTACGAACTAACACAAATTAAAACGATATCCATCAATTCCGAGTTGCTATACACGCAAACCACTTTTAACACTAACTACTGAAAGACTATTGTAAACACTATCACAACGACGATTGTAAAATCGGATTTCAGTATTCGGAGTCGCTGAGGCTACGTGGCTCTCCATGCGTATTGCGAATGACCCTACACTGAAAGAAATGCGTTTTATTCTTTATTAGAATTGTATATACCATTATACTATATGTGACAGTTAAACAGGTGAATATTGGATATAAAACGCGTATTGCTAGCACAGTTGTATAGTGACTATAAACCTTATTCTTTATTAAATTATTGTATAACTAGTATACAACGTTTTTTATACCCTTTACGAAATAATAGCAATAACTGTTATTAAAGTGTTCCATATCGTTATTAGAACATCTAGTACTGGTTATAAGTTTTATAATAATAAATGTATTAAACTGTTGTATACTCTGTATGAGTTAAAAACATATGTCATTAAGTTTTCAGAAATTTTATTGGATAACTGTAATTACAAGCTAAGGTTCTAATGTAAACATACATAAAACATACTTTTAAGCATTAAAAATGATGACAAATCGCTCCCAAAACTGTCCAGTTTATTTTCTTAGCAACGATGCACCCGTATTTTCTTGTATTACATGAGAATTTGCACTATAACTCTTCCACCTTAAGAATGAAGCATCCCCAGAAAGGTTGAGCTTCTTTCCATATAATTTTATTTCCTCTGGTTGATTGACTTTATACCCATGCTCTTCTTTGTCACCGTTAACCTTCTGTTCCTCCATCTTATGTAAAACTTAACATCAGCGATTTCTAATAGGACCTACAAAATAATAATTTTTAAGATTTAGACAAGATTTACATTTGAAAAAACAAAACAATTACAAGCCATAAAACAGTTAGATACTTACATAATAATTTTCCATTTCACACAACGCGATATGATCATGTATCCCACAAAACATGTGCATATACTGTCCATTTTCATCAAACTAGACGTGTGTAAGTCGATGCACAGCGGACTGTCGGAAATTTTACGATTGTTGTATTTTCTCTTCTTGAGTAAAGATAATAAAGACGTTGTGGTTTTGTGTGTTTATTTTGACAATGATTGAACATGTATGGACAATAAAAGTGGACTGTATAAGATAGTTGAGTACCGTTCTGCTTCATGCATAGCATGCTACTGAAATTTTAGAAGGGATGAGCTCGTGCGGCGAACCCTAAATCAGCGGCTGGAATAGCCAGGTTTCTTATTGAGTCGGCGCACTTCGCTCTCGGGTCTGACATATGATTATTATTACAAGACTATGAATATAACTTAACAACGATCATAACCGATTATGCACCGAGAGGTGACGATCACTTAACCATTATAAGATGCGTTTTACACGTTAAAAACGGAAACATATTCAGTATAAGAACGAATAATTCTGTTAATACAATTGTTATATACAAATTCGGATACTGGTCTTTATACAACAAATCTTCCCTACTATACAATTGGAATATAAAGTCTATAACACCTAATAATGTATAAGTAATTCATTATAACCTTTATTTCATAGATGCATAAGGTGTATTAAGCACCTTCCAGTTAAACTGATTGAATAATGAGTATGGAGATGATTGCTTTTTTTAAATAAAAGTTGTATATTGGTTATAAAAGTTTTAATATGCGCTATACACATTATTCTAGATAAACAGTTTAATAAGCCCATTTCTTTCAGTGTAGAGACTACAGTTATTCAGCTATGAAATGGTTGAAAGTAATACAACTTCAATAATTTTTTTCTCGGAAATTAAAAGGATTTTACAAAATTTTTTTTACGATATTGACTCCATTTCTCATGCCGCATCTATTCCCAAATTTTTTTGGATAAGTTGTGAACCACCCTGTATAAATAATGTGATATAAGTGCGGTGACTAGAGTATTATCGCAGAAGACATTCCGATGTGTCACTTTTAGAACGCGTTCCTTTTTATGGCTAGAACTGACCTTATAGGTGTCTTTCTTGAAATGTTTATGTTTGTTCCACATAGAAAGAAATAATGCATTTTGAAACAAAACGCGCAACACCAGCTTCCACGTAATAATTTCACAATTACGCAAGACTCTATTTTTGCCTATTATAATACATCCACTACAATTAATAGCTATTTGTGCGGATTGATATTAATTGCAAAAATAAATATATTCGACAGGTTTATTGTTTTAGCATTTAAATTTAGATAAATAGAATAGTGTAATAACTATATTATTAAAAATTCTTCGTTTTTTTTTTCGAAAAAATATATAAGATCTAACATTTGTACTTGTACATTTATTTTAATATAATATACTTTTATTTTAAATACCTATTAAAATATTCTTCGGAGCATAGATGTGTACAAGGCTTGACATATTCTTTATATCATTTTTAAAATCATTTGTTTATATTTTTGACTACATGTTAGTATAATGATTTACGCTCACATATCGTTCTTTATGGTTATCGGAAAGTTGTGTTTGACGGGCTTCTAAAATAATGGAGTAAAATTTTGTACGAACCATATCCTGAAAGTGATTTTTATATTAATCTTTTTCACCAGAAATTTCAATTTCGCTAGTGTCTCTGTGTCAAGTATTAAGGTAGTCCATTATATGATTATATTTTACAGAATACCAGAAAATATATTTGATCACAAACAGCCCTCTGAAAAGACGCTTTAATTTAGTTGTCAATCTTTAGTAAGTGGTTTGAATCGTGCATATAGAAAAATCACCATATTTTATCAATTTCGTCATCATAGGTTCTTTAAAGACATAAGTAGGTAAGGTAAATCTTCAATAATTCGAATTCCATTAATAACTATTCGTTACATGTAATTAAAAAAAAACAACAGTGATGTTAAGTAAAATAAACATAAAATTCAATAGTTGCAGAAATATACTTTACAAAATAAAATATTTATTACTGACTGGCAAATTTTTGCATGAAAGAATTCGAAGTGGTAGTTACAACATGTGATCAAGATCTGCCAAAATGATTATATTCAGTTCTGTTCAGAAAATAACCGAACTTTTGTCTCAATGTCGTAGCCGTAAACCCAGCTTTCGTCTCCAGTTGTGATCCTTTGAATGAATGTTTCATCATCATTGGATTGTTCAAGGAGTTGCCGATAAACGTCCACCCGAGCTCGATGCAAGTTAGCACTACTCATTTGAGATGCTAACCTCTTCTGCAATTTCTCCGACAGTCAATCGGGGATTTGCATGCACCAGATCTTGACTTCCTGAGTCATCAGTTGAAGGTCTAAGTGGTTGGTCATCCTCAATTGACTAACGACCACTTTTAAATTTTGAAAACCTTTTATGATATTGCGTACCACCCAGAGCTTCATCTTCATAAGCTTATTTCAAAAGATGTAACTTTTTCTGGAAGTTTCCTTCAGTTTCTCGAAAAATTTTACGTTGCGTTGTTGATCCAGAAATTCGCACATTTTAAAAATCGTCACTAATACTAACACTTTGCATGCAAATAATAATGTCATAAAAACTAGATAAGATATCAACAGTCCAAGAACATGTGGTTACAGATAGGGTTATGCGCACCGCAATGCTACCAACGGCGTATCACTAAATATCTCCATTAGAGCGTAATTCAAAATGTTCTGTTATTTTCTGAACAGACCTCGTATAGAGTAGCGTTAATGATATGTGTAAAAACGACAATTCGTTATTTTTGTTAACTAATGTGTACAAAGTACCTATATTGTAGGTATGAATGCAACTGTTTTTAAACATGAAGCAAAACGTTGTTATTAAAATGTTGCGGTGTCATTTACTTTCTACTGACTATATACATAATTATAATTCCTTAATTAAATGCGTCTTTATTAAATTATAATGCATTACTATTGTGTTTATAAAATATAAAACGTTTATGATACGTTTTATATGTTTTACTAGCGTTCGTCATCGTAAAACTTTACAAAAACGTTGTTGTTTAACGTCAATAGATTGCTCAGTTGATATGGACGTTTTATGGACGTCTTAAAAACGTATTTTTGTTTACTGGGATATTAACATAAATTTTATTTATTAACTTCCTTGTATTAATAATTTCCCCTGTTTGGTTGGGTTTTGTCTGTCATGTGCTTACGGACCAAATAAATAAACAAATAATAGAAATGATTAATGCAGGTTAGGCTAATTTTCATATTTTATAGTAAACATTAAAATTATCTTTTTTAGTTTATTGTATAGGAGTATAATAGTCTAGAACTGCACATATCATAAAATCAGCAATAATATTCAGTTTTTCGTTTATTAGCAAGTTGCAATTAGTTAAATAAATGATTTGGAAGATAGTATAACCAACGTGGGTGTAGCCACTGACTCAGTGTTAGATATTATTAAACATTATGTAACATATGACATATTATGTAATGGCCTGTTGTGGCGCTCTATAATAGAATATCCGCAACATTGCTCTTTAAATTTAAGGTGTGCCCCAGATAGGTGACATTTTACTTCAAAATATTGATTTATTGCAGACCGCTTTAAGGCATAACCGAACATTAACCTGTTTTGTAATGATGTAGCGTGTTTATAAACTTTCCTTTTCCTGTATACAAGCGTTCCAAAATAAACGCGACATTTTAAAAATAAGAACTAAAAGTTGTTTTGGCAAAACCGATTTATTTTATTCAATGCAGCGATTTGCATGGTCTAAAAACTTGAGTTTTAGATCGTCGACCGGGATATCTTTCAGGAGATCGCTACAATCCTTTTGATTGGCTTCTACGCACAAAACGCTTTACCAAGAAGGGGAGTGGTTGAGTTAAAATGCGATTTTTTGTCAAAAAATCGGTCACAAGTGTCGAATAAAAGCTAAAAATTTAAAAAATCGCCTTTGTATATTTTCAAGGCTATCGGAGTGTACCTGATAGTAAGAGTTCCAAACCAATGAACAATACTCAAGTTTTGACAATTGCGAACGATAAACCCAATCATTTTCCTAACATGTGATTGTACCTCATTAATGTGATGAACAAACTCAAATGGGAATAAAAAAACTCCAAGATCTTTAATTATTTCCACGGATTCCAAACTCTCGTCATTGATTTTATATGTATATTTTTCGTAATGCATCTTCCTGGTATACGTAACAACTTTACATTTTGAAACATCGAGTTCTAACCTGTTTTCCCTGCACCATATTTCAATATTATCCAAATCATTCTGCAAACTCAAATAATCTGAAATATTGTCAATTTTCCTATATAGTTTCATATCACCTGTAAAAATTATTATTATAACCGAGCATATATTGTTAATAAACATTAGAAACAGCAATGGACTCAAATTGGATCCCTGGGGGACTGCGATTTATATCCATTAAATGTAACAAATTAGGTTCTATCCTTAATATACGTAGAAAAAAGATTCATTAATGGGGAACAAAAACCTTCCAGCTTATTCAAAAGAAATGGTCCATACGGTCAAAAGCCTTTGATATATCGGTATAGCCTACCCTGCCATGAGAATCCAAAATATTTGACAGATATTGAGTGAACACTAATGAGTTACTCTGAGTAGATTTACCCGTTAAGAATCCATGCTGAGTTGGTGAAAATAGAGGTTTTATCGAAGGATAGATACGGTTATATAGCAAAATTTGACAAAATAGATAGTTATTAACCATTGTTACATCACCATTTTTATGTATTGGACGACCAATTCTTTATATTTCAATGAAGATTTTGGCTAATCTTTGATGAATTCATTCACAGTTTTGATAGAATTTGGAGTGATCATGGATTTGGGTTGACGAACATGTTTATCATTTATGTCCTCACGACCGTTTTTAAACCGCGTATATAGTCCTTCTCAAGTCAGTTAAATAAGCAAAAAAACGTCTGGTAATAAAATTTAATGAGTTTCTTAGGCGTCCCTAAAAAAATTTTCTGCTAAAGGTAAAAAATTATAATAATTTGTATATAATGTGTAGAAAATTTCTGTTATATGTTCATTTGGCCAACAACATATTTTAATTTTGTATATCCTCAAACAATTTTATTATATTGGTGGTAAATTTTGTTTTGTTCCGTTTCAAAAGGTCTCCAAAATGCCATGTTGTGATAATATTAGAAAACAAAATATCCCTCTTATTTCTCCCTTTCGCAATTGTAATATGAATTATTGATAGAAGGTGCCTATAATAAATTAAAATTGCCTGATTCACACCAAATTCCGCACTACTGCACTGCACTGCTGTGCAATTTATGAATCACTTGTCGCCTGCTGTGATTTATTGCACAGAAGCCCAATACAACTGTGCTCATTTTCCTTTGGCCGCGCTCGCATTCTTCAACTGGTCGTATACATATATACCACCTGCATGTTTAGTTCGACCAGACCTATATATGGGTATGGCTAAATAAATATGGGAACAAGTTTTTCAAATATTTCAATTTATAGGTTCTTCAATTGACTTCGGAAAAACTTTACCTCTCATGAACTCTGCTACGGGATAAACAATCATCCCTATAAACTTTGTTCATCAATTCAAACGTTTCGGTAAAAGTTTTACCAATTTTAAAACAAAACTTTATTTTTTTTTTGATGCTCATTTTTGTACCGATGATACAAATGCTGTCACTCCAGACTCAATAACTCCTCTTCTATTCGTCCAAATGTCATGAAATTTTGACAGTACATCAATGAAGAATCTTCCTTTCGGCCAATAGATGGCCTCATTAGAAATACCTATTTTTGAAAAGTCCTGTTTACTTTGGAACGCACGTTGTATTATCTTCTTATGACAGTTGCCTGTAGGACATAAATAAGGCGTCTTTCTAATTAATTAGAAGGTAAGGTTGGGTATAGACGTAGTCAAGCATGTCAATCAGTAAAAAAAACAGGGGAGCATGGGCTGTGTTCAGTATTGTGTTTCCACTTAACGTTAGATACCGGGAAAAATTAATAACTATTCATTATATGACATCGATTGAGTCTTTTATAAACTGTTAAATGCCCGTATTTCAGTGTTTATTGGCAGAACGTTGAAGTTTGTCTCCTGCAAATGCGAAAATACTGATCGAATTGCCAACATAAAGTTTTATTCACACTAAATCTCGTATCGTAAAATTTAATTGATCACATAAATGATATATTTGTTATACCTTCAGAATAGCAAATGCACATTGTTTTTCACCTGTGTTTTTAAGAATTTTTTTTTTATGCATTTAGTTAGGGACAGTTAAGGCAATACCATAATAAACAATTGCAATTGAAGGGTACATGGGAAGAAGGTAGTTTGTCAAAGAAAAGTAAGGTTCTTTATTGTGGTTTAAATACTTGTATAAAGTAAGTATTATTTAAAAAAAAAATTGAATATACAGGGTGATTCAGAACTTATCCAAACACCCTTACAAATACAATTTTGTAAAGAAAAAATCAAAAGGGGCAGTTCGAAAATGATTTAAAAATACACTTCTGCACGGCACTGGAAACTGGTCCACTGTAAAACCTGACTTCGCACAATGCGACCAGCATGGCGGTGTGATAAAAACGGAAAAAAACTTTCGCAAGGAAAGAAATATGTAAATAGAATTTTATCGCACCTATTTTATATCGGCAAATTCAACTGCTTTTGCCTTTATTAATTAATACAATTAATTTGTGTTTTTAAATAAAAAAGTCATACCCGATTTTACAACAATTGTTCAAAATCCACCAACGTGTAAAGATATTTGGGTCCGTCTTACTCAGTTTCTACGAACTAACACAATACTTCACATTAACACCATAACACAAATACTTCACCATAAATTAAAACGATATCCATCAACTCCGAGTTGCTATACACGCAAACCATTTTTGACACTAACTACCCATTTTTGACACTAACCACTAAAAAAATATTGTGAACACTACAGATAACAGGTAAATACTGTTGCAACGACGATTGCAAAATACGATTTCAGTATTCGGAGTCGCTGAGGCCACGTGGCTCTCCACGCGCATTGCAAAAGACGCTAGAGACTACAGGTGTCCAGCTATGTAGTCGTTGAATGTACTATAACTTTTTTTCTCGGAAACTATAAGGATTTTACAAAAAATTTTTTACGATATTGACTCCAGTTCTCATGCCGCATCTATTCCCAAATTTTTTTGGATAAGTTCTGAATCACCCTGTATATAATAATGTTGAAATGAAATAGGCTGGAAAGGGGTATGTTAACATAATTTATGGAACCTATAAAAAGACAAATTTGTAAGAAACATCTTTATATTGCAGATTTTATCCTAAAATATATTAATCAATTAATAACGATCTATTCTTAGAAATATGACTAAATGATACAGCATGATTNAAAAAGACAAATTTGTAAGAAACATCTTTATATTGCAGATTTTATCCTAAAAAACATTAATCAATTAATAACGATCTATTATTAGAAATATGACTGAATGATACAGCATGATTTTAATATTTTGGAGCCCTTATTTGGGATTTTTTGTGTGACCATTGAATTTGGAGTTTTCTGTTTAGTTAATACTGACTGCAACTTTTGTGTTTTTTCTACGCGCGGAAGATTTCTATGATACTTACTGGCTGCAGGATACTGACGAAATTTTATGAGATATTATAGATTGTCGTATACCTATGTATTACCACAAGATATCCCAAAAATAGAGTAAATTCTTAATTTTTTTTGGGTCTACTAAAATTGTAGTATTTGAAGACCTATTCCAAGATAATCGAAAATAGAGAAACTGGAGGTCATCTCTTACAACGTTCATTTTGATGGACCATGACTGAATTGGGCATTGGTTTTAAATTTAGCGTAACCAATTCAGTTCTGTTTATAATTTTATGTTATTTTTAAAAGGACCTAAATTATAAGTAACTTTCTATAAAATCGTAGGAAATTGAAGATAATAAATTACATTAAGTGCTTTTTATTTTCAAATATATGTAGGTATAGTATATTGGGAATAAGTTGCATGATGAAAAGTCGGTGGAGCAAGGTTAAATATGATTGATTTTTCTTCCATTTTGTCACATCCTTCCTATTCCTCTTAAATTCATTTATCATCAATTTCAGAACGGCTACGTGACAAAATGTATCGTATCGAAACAACAAGACTCGTGCTTTTTTGTGAAAAAATAATCCATAATTTGTATTTTATATATAGATAATGTCGTCAGATAACGCCCAAAATGCTTCGATTTAATAAAATTACATTGTTTCATTCATTGATATTTTGTCTTATTATTTAAGTGATGATTTTATTGTCATATCCAAACCAAAATTTAAAAAGTCGTTTGTCGTCGTGAGCAGAATTGAAAAAGATTTAAAATGAGGTGACACTCAACACAGTTAATTCCGATATTTTCCAGGTGGAAAGTTTTCATTGGAACGCCCTGTATATGTATTTTCAGTATTTACGTAAAACCGTTAGTTTCATTTCAAATATATTCGATAACGAAATATAAGCTATATTGAAAAAGACAAACTCGATTTGTATTTGAATTAAATTAATTTTCCATGTAAAGCATTTTTATAAATTAAGATTTTTTTGTTTCAGGTAAGCCTTTTCACTTTTCTAACCACGAATGTAAGTAAATTTTTGATAGTTATTATGCTATTTATCTCAAAACCGGTCCTTCCATTTATAATAATAAAAAATATCGTGCTTGTTTTTGTAGTTGAAACTCCTTCTAAAAATGAAAATATAAACGCCATATTGCTAAAATTATTCATGTATATCTCAGAATTAGTAGAATTTTAAGACATAGTTGAGTGTCATGGAAATAAATTCTTATCTTGCATTTTGTAAAGAAAATTTTCCAGTCCATTTTGCAATGCAAACAACAAAGTAGTCTGAGAAGACATTGACAAAGTTTTAATTACTAATTTCATTTTTTTATATTCTTTATAAATAATAATTAGTTACCTAAATCTATACAAACGTGCTTTAACGAATTCGGTCCTTCAAATTAGTCATTAACTTACCCGGGGATTTTGCAAATTTCAGTCACTAATTACCACATCTCCGAGCCCAAGATGAAGTACATGTCTAGTTGGCTTTAATTTAAATTCATCAGGAGTCTGATGAGATACGCCACATTCAATTTCCCGTGCTAAACTAATTGTTCTACCAGAGCGAGTTGGCAATTCTATCAAGCTAACTGAAGAATTATTTAACTTTTTTCAACGAAATTCTCTACTTCAGTCAGCAGTGTTCATTAGCGTCACTTCCTTATAATTTTTAATTTTATACAGGGTGTTAGTAAATAAGTGCGACAAATTTCAGGGGGTGATTCTACATGAGAAAATAATGGCAGTTTGCTTATAAATGTATGTCCGCAAATGATTCGTTTTCCGAGATACGGGGTGTAAAAGTTTTTCTTAAAAACTGACCCTTTAATTTATTGCTCTGAGACCGGTCGAGATGTGCAAATGAAATTTGGTGGGTTTTAAGAGGTAGTTATTGCGCATTTTTTGACACGCAATTAAGAATTTTATGTTCATCATTGGCGCGCGTACGGGTAATAATCTCAATTTTTTTAAAGAAAAAAATGGTACGCCACTGAGATATTACAAATTAAAAATCATTTTTGAATTCCTCGTTCAATTTGTGACAAAAAATCTCTCTTGCCTTTTCTTCGTATGGGGCGCCGTTTTGATGCAAAAAAATAAAACATCTTAACGCGTATTTTTTATTTCTTTAATACATTACCTAGTAGGCTACTGTCAACATTTGTCTGTTAAATACGAATATTTTTAAGAAATGTCAAATTAGCGTTTCGTCATTATTAATTTATTAAGCTTTTAGTTTGCTATAACATTAGTGTTAATAAGTAATTAATTTTTCTTTTATCGAAAAGAATGGAAAATTTTACAAATGCGGAATTGTCAGACATGCATTTTGTCTATGGTCGAAGTAATGGAAATGGTCGGCAAGCTCGACGATTGTATGCTGAGTTGTATCCAGGACGTAGGGTACCTCATCACACAATATTTGCTCGTCTTCATCAACGTTTGCGCGAAAATGGTTCATTTAAGAAACAAACGGTTGACTGTGGGCGCCCTCGAGAAGTACGAACTGTGCAACTAGAAGAAGCAGTTCTCGAGTTAATTGCGGAGTCACCTGAAACAAGTACTCGAAAAATTGCCAACATATTGAATGTAAGCAACTTCACTGTATTTAAAATTCTTAAAGAACAGCAATTGTATCCGTTTCATATTGAACGTGTGCAAGCTCTACTACCTAGAGACTTTTTTCCGCGCCTATTTTTTTGCCAATGGATTAATCATCAAATCGCTCAAATTCCTAATTTTTTAAATGCCGTTTTGTTTACTGACGAGGCTACTTTTGGACGACAGTGTATACGAAATTTCCATAACAATCACTTATGGGCTGAGGAAAACCCCCATGGAATCTTTGAAGCTCATTTTCAGCATCAGTTTTCCGTAAATGTATGGCTTGGGGTAATTGATGATCATTTAATCGGTCCATATTTCCTCCCACAACGACTAACAGGCGAATCTTATCTTAATTTCCTACAGGAAGAGTTACCTGTTCTTCTTGAAGAAATTCCTCTACAGCTGAGACAACACCTATGGTACATGCATGATGGTGCACCAGCCCATTTTAGCATTAATGTACGTAATCACTTAGACACAGTATATCCAAATCGTTGGATAGGTAGGGGAGGTACGGAACATTGGCCTGCTCGATCGCCGGATTTAAATCCTCTTGATTTTTGCATTTGGGGTTTTCTTAAGTCATTAGTTTATTCCACTCCCGTTGAAAATGTTGATGACCTGAGGAATCGAATTATAGTCGGCTGTGAGACAATAAGAAATATACCAGGAATATTTGCGCGAATACGACAATCAATGAGGCGAAGAGTTGAATCTTGTGTCACGTCTGAGGGAGGTCATTTTGAACATTTGTTGTAGCTTTGCGCCTTTTCAAAATTTTATTAGTGTTATTTTCTGTTACTGTTCTGGTTTAATGTTATTATATTAGATAGTTCTTGATAATGTATTACAGAAATAAAAAATACGCGTTAAGATGTTTTTTTTTTTGCATCAAAACGGCGCCCCATACGAAGAAAAAGCAAGAGAGACGGAAGTAAGTTCAATTACTTGACATAACAATTCTTTCAAAGGTACAATAAAGTCTCCGAACTTATTAATATTAATATTACTGTATTCAGCTTCAAAGTATTCCACATGGGTAACGTTGTAGCAATGCTAAGTGACCAGTCTATCCTTTATAACAACTATAATAATTTAGGAAGAGAATAAGGATTAGAATTTAGTAGACTTAGTAAAAGCGTGCGCCAGATAGACCTTCTCTCTCTTTAAGGATTAGTTATAAATAAACTGAAGGAGCTATGGTTCACCCTTATCCCATAGCCATCAAGAAGAAGATCCGAGTCAGCAACTTTTGAACCAGAATATTGGTTCAGATATGACGGTAATGCATATATTACTTCCTGAATATAACATAAGAATTTCTGGCTCACGTTATCACATTCTGACTTCAACTTAATTTGGAGTTGGAAGAAAGGTGTATCCTCCTGTTTCCAGATGTCTTTGTCAAGAGGGAACGGAAAGGTGCAGCGTTTACAGAACGCTAACTCATACTCTTATTATCATCTGACTCAGAAACAAGGTGTCGTCAATACCTTTATATCAAACATGTATTGAACAAGCCACCAGAAGAATAACTAAGACCAAAGGTAGAATATCGGGAAACAGCTTGTCTACAAAGATCTACTAATAAGTTAGATCATTTATTATTACATACAATGTTAAGAACGTTGTAACACGTCAAGGAAGATAGCAGCATTTCTTAAGACAAGCTGCAATAACGATTGATCCTAAGGCTTTCAAAATATACACTAGACAAGAAGGGAGGCGGAGTGCCACTTGAAGGATAACAACGGAGACAAGTCATCAGATGCAAAACAGAACAAATATAGGACATCCAATGTACCTGGATTATATCAAGAGATTTCGGCCAAGACAAGTAAGAGGAGTAAAAGAATTCCAGAAAAAATTGAATAATATTCAAATCCAGATCCAGACAAGGGCTTAAAACTACCTGGAGTTTAAAAAAATTCTCCTAAAGTCAAGGATTGGAACGTCGCACACTTGTGACTTTAAACTAAAGCACAGCAAATGTAAATATTGGTCAAAGGATTTAATCTCTAATTTTAAGTGTCTTCTGAAAATAAAAGCGATATGTCTCTTGTAATCTTGTAACCATCTCCAACATTGTTCTACAAATTTCTGAGCCGATTTTGTGAAATCGTTAAAATCCCTTTCATCTTCTGCTGACACTGTTTTTTAAGCTCCTTCCTCTTTCTTTATCAGTTCCAATCTTTCAAGACTTATTTTGATTGACCAAACAAATATCGAAAGGATAATTTTGATTGCACTGATGATACAAGGAATAGTGGGAGTACGATGGCAGTTCCAGAGACCTGCCTAACAGAACGTGCTCCAAAAACTTAAAGCTTAAAAAAGCCCCTTCTGATAAATGTCTATATATAAACAGTCTGCTAACCAATAACTAATCTGTTTAAAAGCCGATACCTGGCAAATATTTATACCTTCTATCGACCATCCATCTGACATATATTCGGGCAGAGCCGAGATAAGCCTTACGACCTCATCAGATAGGCGGGCAGTCCTTAAAATGATTGTCTTGCAAACAGGTAATTAATTACTGTACGGTTTAATAAAAGTTATGACCCTGTGTTCCGGACGAATTAGGTCGTTCGGGATGACGTGTGGAAATTTTAATTGTTCTTCCAGGTGCGATCCTTATTCCTTCGGGTCCAGTTGCTCTGTTTTGTTATGCGTAATTTATAATATTTGGGGGAATTAGCACGTGTTGCAAATAACTCGTTCGGTAATTAGTTGGGCTTGTTTTTGCGCAAATTTCGGCTAATTAATTGAATATAAAATTCTTGTTTTGACGGTTAATTTACGACATTTGTAGTTAATGTAAGGGGAATTTGTTAGTGTCCCAATTGTACGTTTTTAGTAAAAATTACAATTTTATACGTACTTCTTCGGGTGAAATTGAATCAATTTAGTTATCTCCAATATTTTAGCTACATTTGAAAATGAAAGTGAGTTACACTTACCTCATATCAAGAAATAATAAAAAATATGTATTAGGGTGGGTCAAAAAAATCGACTATTCTTTTTTTTTACTTTATACTCTGGAAAATAGGTTGCTAGACACCTCCAGAAAATTCTCTCCAAATATGAGCTCTTAATTTTAATAGGAAGGTTCTCCGCTTTACAGTGTTCCATTTTTTCCTCAGTATTAGAAAAAAAATTCATTTCTCTATCAACTGTTCGTTAAAAATATCTCTACTCATATACTTGTAGGAAATTGAACGCTCTACAAAAAAGGTCTCTTAAAATTTTTTCGTAACCCTCATCGTTTAAGTTTGATAATTTTAAGACAAATTTCTGTTTTACTTATGAATTTTATAACTCGTTAACAAAAAATCATTTTGAAATGCGCAATTCATAGTTTTGTTAACTGCTCTACAAAAATGGTCCCTATGATTAGTCGATTAAATAAAGCGTTTAAAAGATATTCATCGTCAAACTTCAATGCACGCCAATTTTAACAGTCCCTTTTTTCTCTTCGTTTTTTGTTTATAACAATTGCTATTTTTAATTGCGGATAAATCAAAAAATACTTCTTTCTCTGAATTTAATTCCGAATCCAATGTACTAATAACCATATTTTTAGGATTACAATAACTATTTTTCGCAGAAAACTCACTTTTCGACTAGACTAGTGGTTTCCTTCTTATCGGTAAGTAGCTACTGATTTGTAGATTGAAACAGAAATCTACCTGAGCCAGACCAATTTTTAAGCTGTAAATTTATTTTGAAACTACCAAGGCTACAACATAAATAACGATTTTATGTGGGACACCCTGTACGTAAAATTTAATCTTTATTCTTAATAAAGAAAAATTAGTACATATTATTGGTTTTTTATGCGTTATATTTTCGTACTACTTAAGCTTTACAAAATCTTATTACTNTTTTAGCTACATTTGAAAATGAAAGTGAGTTACACTTACCTCATATCAAGAAATAATAAAAAATATGTATTAGGGTGGGTCAAAAAAATCGACTATTCTTTTTTTTACTTTATACTCTGAAAAATAGGTTGCTAGACACCTCTAGAAAATTCTCTCCAAATATGAGCTCTTAATTTTAATAGGCTCTTCGCTTTACAGTGTTCCATTTTTTCCTCAGTATTAGAACAAAAAAAATCATATCTCTCTATCAACTGTTCGTTAAAAATATCTCTCATATACTTGTAGGAAATTGAACGTTCTACAAAAAAGGTCTTCGTAACCCTCATCGTTTAAGTTTGATTATTTTAAGACAAATTTCTGTTTTGCTTATGAATTTTATAACTCATTAAAAAAAAATCATTTTGAAATGCGCAATTCATAGTTTTGTAGGAAATTAACTGCTCTACAAAAATGGTCTCTATGATTAGTCGATTAAATAAAGCGTTTAAAAGATATTCATCGTCAAACTTCAATGCACGCCAATTTTAACAGTTTTTGATTAATAAATCGGAAAATTTCAATTTAGTTTATGAGTTTCAGGGAAATTTATACAAACTTGAGTTTCTATGAACAGAGAAATGTTTTAAACTATTTTATATTATTTATAAAGAAAAATTTTTACAGTGAAAGTGTACGAATATTTTAAAAATGTTTGAAATTTTATAACTCACTTGATAATTAAATAAAAAAACTTTTTAATAACAATTTTTTTTTTCTTTAAGATTAATACTTTTCATAATAAATTTCTGACAAAAACGTTATTTTTTCAAGATTTAATGAATCATTGACTCTCAGTCAGAAATAATACACTCATTTTTTTGAAACTAAATTGAAATTTTCCGGTTTATTAATCAAAAACTGTTAAAATTGGCGTGCATTGAAATTTGACGATTAATATCTTTTAAACGCTTTATTTATTCGACTAATCATAAGAGACAATTTTTGTAGAGCAGTTAATTTTCTACAAAACTATGAATTGCGCATTTCATAATGATTTTTTGTTAACGAGTTAACAGAAATTTGTCTTAAAATAATTAAAATTCAACCGTTAATATCTTTTAAACGGTGAGGTTTACGAAAAAATTGTAAGAGACCTTTTTTGTAGAGCGTTCAATTTCCTACAAGTATATGAGAGAGATACTTTTAACTAACAGTTGATAGAGAGATATGATTTTTTTTTTCTAATATTAAGGAAAAAAATAAAAACTGTAAAGCGGATAACCTTCCTTATTAAATTTAAAAGCTTATATTTGGAGAGAATTTTCTAGAGGTGTCTAGCAACCTATTTTTCAGAGTATAAAGTAAAAAAAAATAGTCGAATTTTTTTGACCCACCCTAATATGTATTGCGTGACCACACATCAAATAGTTCAAATGTAATACTAGATGTAGTAATTTTCAGATTATTTTTAGGATACTTATTACAATGGCAATATGCGTGGATCAGTGCTTTTACATTTTTATGAACAGTTCTTTCAACATTGCCAGATTCGTCCTCTATGTCTATACTGACGGACATAAGCAAGGCATAACTAGAATATGTTATACAAATATGTTGTTGGTTTTAAACTACAAGCATAGTCTTTCCGATCTCAATTGAAGAACCAAGAGATTGGTAGTATGTACCGGGTTCGGTCGCTGACGCAGCAACTTTGCATTGAAATATTTGAAAAACTTGTTCCTATACCCATATACAGGTCTGGTCGCCCAGTTGAAGGATGCGCGAGCGGGCAAACGGCAAACAAACACATCCGGACTGGGCGACCAGCTATAAAATTAAGTTGTCGACAAATTGCTTAGCAGTGCAGTGCAGCAATGCGGAATTTGGTGTATCAGGTAATTTTAATATATTATAGGTACCTTCTATTAATCACTCATGTTACAATTGTGAAAGGGCGAAATAGGAGGGATATTTTGTTAACTAATATTATTACAACATGGCATTTTGGAGACCTTTTGAAACGGAACAAAACGAAATACCGCAGGACAATATTGAATTAGTAGAACCGGTTATTGATGAAACAGATTTAAAAATTAAAAATAAAGAGTTACATGTTCAATGTCAGCATCTCCTATTCAATATTTACGATTGTTTAAAAAAGGAAGAAAATAAAAAACAGATAATGAAATTATAGATACAATTCACATATTAACTAAAGTTTCAGTGTCCACAATTTCTCGTGTTATTAATCAAGGTGTTATAGATCATTGCGCAAAGAGGAAGCAAAAACAAAAATTTAAAAATATCGACGACATGACGAGAGACGTAATTCGACGGATAAATTATAATTTATATAAAGAAAATTGAGAACATAAATAATTAAAATATGTTGTTGGCCAAATGAACATCACGTAATAGAAATTTCCTACACATTATATACAAATTTTTATTATTTTTTACCTTTAGCAGAAAACTTTTATAGGGACGCCCATGAAACTCATTAAATTTTATTGCTAGGCGATTTTATACATGTTCAACTGACTTCGGAAAGACAATAAATGCACTCGAAAAAAAATATTAATCCAGTATATGTTTATCGAAATTCTCAAGGACCTAATATCGTTTTATTTATTGTGAGGGTTGCTTTCGCTGTACAGCAAGAATAAATAGCTCTCTCAACGGTAATAATAAAGTATTTTATTGAAAACTAAGTTGTATAGAAAAAGACGTGTTGACGGGGTGAGCGTTCGTTGGAGGGTCCCCGTGTGTGGAGTCGGTCGTAGGTATATGAGTACGCATC
Organism: Anoplophora glabripennis; assembly: GCF_000390285.2. Classification (NCBI taxonomy): domain Eukaryota; kingdom Metazoa; phylum Arthropoda; class Insecta; order Coleoptera; family Cerambycidae; genus Anoplophora; species Anoplophora glabripennis. The sequence goes on from NW_019416310.1 coordinate 583,551, forward strand.
TGGTCGCCGGCGCCAGCCCGCCGTAGACCCTTCCTGGAATGCTTAAAAATGGGTCACTTGTGGCATGTGTACCCACAATTGCTTTATGTGTAAATTATTTTTAAAAATTATGTTTTTCAAACAAAAAATCGTCGATTTTCTGACCAATCGCTCCATTTAGCAATTAAAGTTTTCTTTCATTTTCTTGAATTTACCATGCCGATATGTGAACAGACATTTGATGATTTTCCTGAAGTAGACACAGAATCTTCATAAATGATTACAACCCACGTGACCCGTAATTTTTTTGAGACAGTAATATTACTTCCTTCGCGTTGGCCATTAAATTTCGATAAAATTTTAAATTATTAAATCATTGGCATTGTCTCGAGCGTAGACGTAAAGGTTTGTCATTGTTCATTGTAAACGAATCATTAATATTGATGAAGTTAAGATTTATACATTTTTATGTGACAGTAACACCCTTGCAATGTTGGTTGCCTAAGCTAGGCGATCACGTGGCTTGTAATCATTTATGAAGGCTATGCATAAATTGTATAATTCAATAGGACAATATTAATAAATATTACTGTAATAAAAGTAATACATTTTCTTGAGGAATTGTACGAAATAATTTTTATACATGATACAATAATTATGATATTTTTTCGCACAAAATAGAGAACCTCAATAATATAATATTTTTTTTCCACGTACATTCATAATGTGAGTGAAACATCTTAGGAAGGTGATGCTATTAACACATGGATTATGTCCTTTTTACACAATCAATAAGTAATAATTTTTTGACCTTGAATTAATTGTTATTTGTAATACAATTATTGTCAATTCATTGATGACCATATGAAGATATTATAAGAATAGGACTGGCTCTAATTGTGCGACAATTTTATTAGAGAATTCTGGTTACATTTTGATTTAAAGATGTTACTTATAATAAAAATCATTAAACAGTATTTAAATTGGTTTTGATTCCCTTGAAATTATTTATTAACAAAATTTACTGCGAACTATAATAAAATATTGAACTGTGTGTAATGTACTTGATTCAATAAATTCATGAATTAATTCTTGAACTTCTTTGATTGTGTAAAACGACCAAATGGTAAGTGTCTTTTACAGGCAGTCCGCTTTGAGAGAACACGGGACAGCTTGGGAGTAATCTATACACCTTTTACAAATTTGAAAATAAACTGTGAGGTTTGAACCCATACATTCATTCTGTGTAACAGCCAGATGATAACCGTTTGTAGGTATTTATTTCGTATCCTTAGGGGTGTATAATACCCATAATTTAAAGTTTTTTTTTAATCTTTATTTAGCATCAGCGTTGGCGACTTACAAACTCCAATTCCAAACAATCACTGTCCAGTTCGTCGATTAAAAAATAATATTACTAAATACCCGAGCAGCTGCGCCGTGTTTCGCGACAGCTTTCAGGCTTATTCGGCCAATTAAAATTGAGACTGACAGATGAAACAAACATTTCGCTGTTGTTGATACCAAATAAACTTAATTGAACTAGAAAACGAATTATATTTAAAAATGCGCGTATGTACATAAATATTTAAAAGAAAGTGTGATTGCTACTTACACCATCCCACTGTTTTAACTTGAATTTACTACACTGGGCGTCTATTGATAAGGAGTCCAATAAGAAATCGTTAACCTGCACCTACTGTATTACCAAAAAAGACAATGGAGTCACAAATGAAACAAAAATTTGTACCATTTCTTATACTGATGCAACAATTTTGTGTATTATCTGCACGAAAATTGTAATGTGCCACTAATTTCGCATAGTGTTCCGATATTTTCAGCCTGCGCGCGCACTTTGAACGTTCTACTGCTGTGAGAGCCTATTTCTGTCTTTGTTTATTGTACAAAAAGGAAGACGACTGGAATTGCATGGTTTGACTTCTTGAAATCCCTCCCTACTTCGGTTTTCAACTGTGGCGTGTCAGTGCTTGTCATAAGCGTATAAGTAGGACTGTTATTTACTTGTGTGCGAGTCTAACAATAATATTGCATGTATTTTGCCTCCCATCAAACCTCAGAACCATCGACCACAGAAATACCGTTAGTGACAGTGTTAGTGATAGCGACAATAGTAATTAGTGGTTTTACTAATGCTTATAACTGTAATTTCTAGTGTCGTGTCGATAGTGCATGTCATTTTATAGTGATGTTTAGTGGTTTTACTAATGTTGTGTAGTCTTGTTGTTACACAACTACGGAAATGCGACCAGACAGGGCCATTTGTACAGTTCATGAAAGCACTATCTACGTCCCTTAATAAGAAAAGAAGACAAACGTGTACGTAGGTGGTAGTAGGCCATGTCTGCCTGCGAGAGCAGAATACCAACGTGGTTGTAAATTTGTAAGGATAATTTAGTTTTACCAAGATCGACACCTTTATTTGTTGTTCTATATTTAACAATTTTTGGAATCTTCTAAACTGATACGCTCATGGAATCGCATTACCTGCATGCCTTATCTTTGACAAGAGTCTACCTGATAAGAATAAGCACTGGAGTATGGTGTGGTATAATACCTAAATGTTTTGTTGGATTTTTTTTAGTACATTTCGTAGTTTTTAATAAATATACATATTTTTTTTTCTCCTGGTAAATCATGTCAGGTAGTCATAATGTTCGAAATTGTTAGGAATAAGAAAACAAAGTAAGGTTGCGCTCATTTGTGGCAGCTGCGGCATTTTTCCATGTGTAAAAATGGGGAAAAGGGGAAAAAATATAATAAAATACGAGTTGAACCACGGAATTGTCATTCAAGAAACAAATAACGTTGAAAAGCGAATGAAATTGATTTACCTTCGCGGAATGTATTTGGTCAATTGATATTTTAGCGATTCTATTCATTTTCACAAACTGTTAATAATTGGTGTATGCTTTGAATTAGATTTAGCAACTGAAATCAATTTATTTTATCCATAAATCAATTCTAACTTTGTTCAAGCGCTAGAATAATATACAAATAGACTCATAAATTATCCGTTGCATTATTTTTTAATGGAAACTCATTCTGTAAATTGTTTCGTATTCGTATTTCCCGAAAATAGGCCATAATTAGCTGTCAATCTCAATTTAAATCTCCCAAAAATATAATTAGTCGGACAAACAATCCGGTAATGGAAAACAGAAATAATTTCCTGCTATAAATATCACTATATAGGTTATGCCATAACATTTTTTTCGTACCCATTAAATTCCTACTAATTTATACGGTTTACGTATATCCCCAGCTTTATTTTATAATTCCATTAATTTATTCTTGACAAAGTCTGCGGGCTTTAAAGTTATGGCAACATAAAGTAGCCCGCTTGACAAACCTCTATGTATATTAAAAAGCGATTATTTTTTCCCAAAAGTCATTTTGCTTTCAATGGGTTCACTTAAACAGAAGTGCCTACTTATCAAGAGCGTATTGTTAGGAGATATAAAATTTTATTTCTCCTAAAATCGTAGGAATTTTGTTCAAATTTTCGTTTCTCTTTCAACGGACAATGATTATGCTTTTAGTTAGTATAAAGTAGCAGTTACGTAAAATAATTTACGATTTATTTATCCAGAAACTGATTAAATATTAAAGTTGCATATCTTACAATTAGTGTGTAATAAAATATGCTGAACTGCCAATGTTAACTGTTAAGACTGGCGTTTTATAGACGAAGAAGTCGCACTTTTAGTAAGACAATGATAGAACAAGTAGATCCATCCAGGAAGAGACGAAGTGTAACGCTGAACTATAGCAAGTTCCTATAGCATTCAAAGATTAGTGTAACGCTAAACTAGAGCAACTTCCTTTAATTTTTCGCATTAAAAGATCTCGGAGAACATGTAAACATCAGAAAATGTACCTTTTCTGTTTTGTCGAGCAAATTTGTAAATCTACTCAATAATTGTGATTATTGCATGTTTTCATAGTTTTCTGAAAGCACTCTGCAGGGTGTGATTATGTTTATAGTACTGTACCCGATGTTCTATATGTTCAACAGGCGTGCAAAATTCAGGAAACGTAAGATAAACATACGAGGTAAAATTATGTTTTTTCCCCTTATTTTAAATGTATTGTTAGTTGTCTTATAGCATGAAGAAAACTTATATAGCTGGTACAGTGAATTTGCTTAGATTTTCTAAAATGCTGGACAAAAAATTGCGTGTGTAAACAAAATTGGTCAAATGTTCTAGCCAGAGTCATTTTAACGAATTCTTTTTAAATATCTACGCCACTTAAACTCTTTTCATAGGCGTAATTCTATATAAAATGCAAATTAAATTTTGGTAATAAACAGTATAATTACCTTTTTGTTTATAATGTTCATGGAAATTCATCAAAATCACAATAAAGTTGAGGAATTATGATCTATGTAATGAAATATTATAATTAGGAAGATCCTAATTCATTAAATTAAATTAAATTAAATTAAATTAAATTGAAAACGTCAGTCTCATTAGGTACGTTGCTAATTTGACAGTGCTAACAACGGCCAACGACAGTGACTGGTTGCCAATATGATGGGTAGGTACTAAGGCTCGTATTCGATGTGAAATATTATGTTTTTTTATTTTGCACAAAACATACCAAAGTGGAAGGCAAATATTTTGGCAAAAACCTAAAAAAGTTAAAAAAGAAAGAATCTAACTTTGTTGCTGAAAACAATGTCCTAATATTTTATATACAAGGTCGGAAAGTTCCCATGGTTCATCGGCCGTTACGTAAGAGCGATAAAGAAAGTCATAGAAATCCGTTCGATAGAGAAAGATGGCTATAATGAAGGCGTCTAATAATCACCGCCCAATTCGCTCTTCCACAAATAAGATCCACTTCTTATTTGTGGAAGGGCGAAATAGGCGGTGACTATTAGATGCCTTCATTATAGCTATCTTTCTCTATCGCACGGATTTCTACGACTTGCTTTATCGCTCTAACGTAACGGCCGATGAACCATGGGGACTTTGCGACCCTGTATGTACATGAAACTACCACAAAATGGTCATAATAATTAAACTATCCTAAGTTGCTTCGATTCGCGTCTAGAGGGAGTGAAAATTAGCAAAAAAGTAGTTTTTCCAAATAATTTTTAAAGTCAATTTAAGTCAAATTTGGTATGAGTCCCTGCATATAGATGTGATATTTTGACATAGTAAAAAAACTAATTTTTATTTACGTAAACGCCAAAAATACCCCCATATTTAAGCAAATGTGCTCATATTTTTTTGTACGTGTTTTTTTTTTCATATTTTTTTCTCTTGGATATTATCTATTGTAATATTTTTATTTATTTTTGTATGGTTATCCCGTAACGAATTATTTTTATTAGTCTCAACGCGTTTTCGATACAAATTTGATTTTGTCACCAAAAATCTGATTTAAGTATTATTATTTAAATTATTAGAAATATACCAATAACACGTAATTGATTTAAAAACGAAATCTCTGTAATTCTATCATTATTTTTATTTAAGAAATATTACACTAAATGAAACTACTGGTTACAATTTGCAGAATGTGGAACATCTTGTGTGAGTGCGAAGTCTTTTTTTACTGAATTATGTGTTACTGGAAAATGATAATCATTTCCAATCATTTTCATGAAACAACATGCCATTTCAAATTTGTGGACACCATAAAACTTTATTTCGTTTTTATTATCAACACGTAAATTTAGGAGTATTAAAAATTTACAAGGTAGAATGGTTGCAGAGGTACGAAGCATTATTCCACAAAACTTTATCAAACATTAACTTTCGTCATAAACACAACATACTGTAATAATATTAATTTAAAGTTTAAGTTTAAATATTGTAATTAATGGTGATGTCTTAAATAAATATAAATTAATGTCATAAAGTTGTCTTATTGTTAAATACGTTAAAAATATCAGTGCTCGTCATTACTTTTGGACCACACTGTATATGTCGAGATATACGAGTAGGTATGCAGCTACATCACAATTTGTATAGAATATTTCGTAAAATTATCATCAATTTTACTTTTTTTCTTATCTCGTTCCAACGTCATAACTTCGGTATAAAAATGCAATAAATCAAGAACCCCAGGGCAGTCCATTAGGCGGAAGTTTATATCAAGCGTGATAAACGTGTTGTGATTCCAATTGGTAGGTCTAAATGTTTGTTTTATTGAGATAAATTATGTAATAAGGCGAATCCAATCGTCGAGTCAAAGTTTATTACGGTTTTTATTGAGAGATTTACGGATATGAAGAAATATTTATAACGATATTAGAAGTAAAATACATGAAAAGTCGTTCTGGAGATCATTACACGTATATTTAAAGATAATAAAAATAGGAAGAAATTTGCCATTCAAGTAGACTTTCCTGCTTATGTTTGTGTAACAGATGATGCGACATTTACCCGTGATGAAAATCTTTACGCGATTAGGGAAGCTCATTTTCAACATCGGTTCTCGGTAAATGTTGGGCTGGCATAATAGGCGATGTATTTATGGGTCCCTATTTCTTTGAAGGGCGATTAAATGGACCAACATATGCTATTTTTTTGGAGAACCGGTTGCATGAATTATTGGACGATGTGACATTACAAGTTTGGTACACAGTATTCGAGAAGTAACGACACTTTTGAATGAAATGTTTCCTGAGCGATGGATTGGACGCTTTGGTCCTATGCCGTGGTCACCTCGGTTACCCGATCTAATTCTAATGGACTTTTATCTTTGGAGTCACTTGAAGTCATTGGTTTACAATACTCCAATTGGTACGGTGAAAGAATTACGAAACCGTATACTTGAAGGTACTGACACAATTAGGGGAATACCTGAAATTTGGGAAAATATTCGCCAAAATTGGGTGTGCGTCGGTGCCTTGTCTGTATCTGCGCTAATGGGGATCAATTTAAACATTTTCTCTAGAAATGGTAAGTTTTATTTCATTTTGTTCCATATTTTAATGGAGTTTGTTTAGTGCACGCAGTTGGCAACTTCAGATGCTTACGGATGTGGTTTTGTTTGCGAACATTTGCAGTAACAACAATGCATTTAAGATAGTAATTACTATTAATTATTATAATAAGAAAATATCAGTTTTTTTATTTAATATTTATTTTTTGCATTGAAAAATTTCCCAAAAATTGAGAACTATCTTTCTACCTTTCTACGACGATTTGTTTACGCGGCCGGTATACAGCACGTAACTCATCGTACAGCACACGGACAGGACCGTTCCAGAAAAAAATATTTAAACCCTTAATTGAACTTTAATTTACGAAAAAAAGAACGCAAAAATAGAACTTTTTTGTATACGACATTTCTATTACAAATATCGTTAGGAAGCTGTAGTTTAATTTTTATGGATTATACACACCACACCCTGTATGTATTTACTGTTTGAACTCAGAAAATAGTTANTGAAGAAATATTTATAGGGATATTAGAAGTAAAATACATGAAAAGTCGTTCTGGAGATCATTACACGTATATTTAAAGATAATAAAAATAGGAAGTAATTTTTTTTTGCTTTTTTGCTAAATTTTCCAGATTCAAATTGGAAATTTCCACTAATAATGTTTTTTTATTTATTTATTTATAACTTATAAATTATCTATAAAAGTAAAACTTTCTTTTGGAAGAAGAACAGTTTCGTCTTAAAAATCTAAAAATCCTTTATAAATATCTAGTTAATTGTTTCCAAATAAATGGATCCTAAAGATGGCTTCGTAATTTCCGAAACATTTACTTCTCTTTCAAAATTTTACCATTTACTTAAGTTGACATCTAATTAATCTGTCAGTAATTTGTATTACTGCAATTTGTTATCATCCTGCATATACAGGGTGTGGCGTGTATAATCTATAAAAATTACACTACAGCTTCCTGATATTTGTAATAGAAAAGTCTTATACGAAAAATTTCTATCTTCACGTCTTCTTTTTTTTTGTAAATTAAACTTTTATTATTATTTATTCAACGAAAATGAAGGCCGACCCTGTGTTATTTATTAAAAACTTGGGAAATGTTTACAGTTTACAGTGCGTTCAGCGGCTGCGAGATACGGTGTTATTCCTCGAGAAGGAGGACGTGGTCAGCAAGTGAACCTTCATGTTGAAGATGCAGTGTTAGAAAATCTTGACGAAGACCCCACAATTAGTACTCGACGACTCGTACAGCAAGTAGGAACCTCATCTCGTACCGTACATCGCAGCTTAAGGCGCCATCTGTTGCACCCCTATCACCTGCAATCAGTTCAATAGATTTTACCCCCGGATTGTGATCAACGAATGCGTTTTTGCAGATGGTTTTTACGGCAATGTGCCATTCAAGTAGACTTTCCTGCTTATGTTTGTGTAACAGATGAGGCGACATTTACCAGTGATGAAGTGAATTTCCATAATATACAGATATGGGCCGATGAAAATCCTTACGCGATTAGGGAAACTCATTTTCAACATCGGTTCTCTGTAAATGTTGGGCTGGCATAATAGGCGATGTATTTGTGGGTCCCTATTTCTTTGAAGGACGACTAAATGGACCAACATATGCTAATATTTTGGATAACCGGTTGCCTGAATTATTGGACGATGTGGCATTACAAGTTCGGGCACGCATGTTTTATCTTCAATGGGGCTCGACACACAGTACTCGAGAAGTATCGACACTTTTGAATGAAATGTTTCCTCAGCGATGGATTGGACGCTTTGTTCCTGTGCCGTGGCCACCTCGGCCACCCGATCTAACTCCAATGGACTTTTATCTTTGGAGTCACTTGAAGTCATTGGTCTACAATACTATTATTGCTACGGTGGAAGAATTGCGAAACCGTATACTTGAAGCTGCTGACACAATTAAGGGAATACCTGGAATTGGGGAATATATTCACCAATATTGTCAATTTCAACATTTTCTCTAGAAATGGCAATTTTTATTTCATTTTGTTCCATATTTTAATGAAGTTTGTTTAGCACGCAGTTGGCAACTACAGATGCTTACGGATGTGGTTTTGTTTGCGAACTCTTGCAGTAACAACAATACATTTAAGATAGTAAGTACTATTAATTATTATAATAAGAAAATATCAGTTTTTTTTAAATATCTATTTTTCTTAGTTTGTACTTTTACACTGAAAAATTCCCCAAAAATTGAGAAGTATCTTTCTATCTTTCAACGACGATTTGTTTACGCGGCTGGTCTACAGCACGTAACTCATCGTAAAACACACGGACAGGACCGTTCCAGAGAAAATATTTAAATCCATAATTGAACTTTAATTTACGAAAAAAAAACTTACTTTTTCATATAAGACTTTTCTATTACAAATATCGTTAGGAAGCTGTAGTTTAATTTTTATGGATTATACACACCACACCCTGTATGTATTTACTGTTTGAACTCAGAAAATAGTTACATAAGCAAATTAATATACCATACCATGACATTGTGGAGTAACACAACAATTTAATTAGCGTACACCGAATTATCTCCCCTTTATCTTATTTGAGTGAGATAAGGATTATAATAATTAGGCCCAACGCCTAATAAGACTTCTATTATTACATTTTATGTATATGACGATAAAGCCACTTTATGTTTACATAGAACTTCGATTTTAACTGCAATAAAAGCAAGAGATAAAAATGTTTACGCGCAATCGGGGGTATAAATACAAAAATAACACATTATAAAACTATTAATACTATCAAAGTCTGTATTTGTGTCTTATTTAAAGAGGATGACGATAAGATCTAATTTATTTGGACTAATGCTGTGTTATCCATTGCTTCTTTCGTCAATTTAATTTTACATGTCGGTATGTAAATGTTCGTAACTTTGTCTTCATTAGAAGTTGTCTTCATATTATCTCTCCTTATTTATACCTGCTTGTTTCGCAATTGTTTAACTTTTGTTTGTTGACGCTACACGACATAGTTTGCAGATATCATTTTATTAGGATTAGCTATGATATTAAGTTTGTATGAGAATTTTGCGATTTATCGGCTTAAATTGTCTCAAGTCTTTGTTTACAAAATACTTTTCGTAGCAAAATATCGGTACACCGTATACGGGCATATGTTTATCACTTCACTGATTGACATTGTAAGATTGACCCAATAACGTAATGTGCTTTCTAAGCATATGTAATTCTTTCATATAGTATTACATGGTAGTGGTTACAGTAATTGTGATGAACAGGAGTCATCGCTACTCCGATGTTTACTTTATTTGTCACTTGATCATTTCTTCGAAACCTTCCAACTCAGTAAAACGCTGATCTGATAAGATGTTTAAAGAAGAAGGCGCTTATGTATAAGATATTACAAGGCTTGACCTACAAAATTAACAGAAAAAAATTTAGTATATCAGTTTACTCTTTACTAGTAGTAAAAAAAAGATGTCGTACCAAGCAGTATTTACATTAGAATTTTAAAATTATTGTGAAAAAATGCAATGTAATTTTATAGGTACATATTTAAACGTTAAAATAAATACATACAGGGTCGGAAAGTCCCCATGGTTCATCGGCCGTTACGTGATAGCGATAAAGTAAGACATAGAAATCCATGCGATAGAGAAGGATGGCTATAATGAAGGCGTCTCATAGTCACCGCCCGTTTCGCCCTTCCACAAATAAGATCCACTTCAACTTGTAATTCAGCGACCGGTGGTCATCTTTGTTTTCGTCGTTTGCCTTTTCTGTAATAGATGTCACTATTTATACAATTCCGACTTCGTATTCCGATATGTTAATACAATCCGTTAACAGAGGGCAGCCCTAGAAAGAGTGATGCCAGATCTACAGATTTTTTTGGAATTGGGGAAATAGGGAATTTTGCTTTATTTCTTGGGATTTTAAGTCATTTTAAAAAGTATACTTAAATAACAATTAAATGAACTTTAAACTATACTCCATTTGAATAACTTCTCAGTAGGGGAAACAAGGTCACTAGATTTACAAACAGAGGTATCTACTAGCTACTGTAAAAAGTTTTCTTTGTTACGCATTTGTGCTGTCCTCTGTTAACGGATGGTATTAACATATCGGAATACCGAAGTCGAAATTGTATAAGTAGTGACATCTATTAAAGAAAAGCCAAACGACGAAAACAAAGATGACCACCGGTCGCTGAATTACAAGTGGATCTTATTTGTAGAAGGGCGAAACGGGCGGTGACTATGAAACGCCTTCATTATAGCCATCCTACTCTATCGCATGGATTTCTATGACTTACTTTATCGCTCTCACGTAACGGCCGATGAACCATGGGGACTTTCCGACCTTGTATATGTAGAAAATAGAAACTAAGACCGACATGTGGCAGATAAATTTATGTAAAGATAAAGTGTAATAAATTGAACCAAAATGTAATAAAATGGCGTAAATTGTTAAATGCTATTTAATATATAATTTAGACAATTCTTTTTATACAATTGATACTGTTAATAATAATCAATACAAGAAACATTATTAGACCTAAATCGTTCCCTGTGGCACATTCTGTATTATTTCTTTGGGTTCACGTAAATCTATTTTTATTTTACTCTCTGCCTTGTGTGTGACAGATAATTTCACAAAATATTTCAAATTGGACTCCGAATATTTTTCATCACTATCAATTTATTTTTAAATGCATCCTTTCTTTTGACAAAAAATAAACAATACCTACTTACCAATACATGTTCTTATACTTCTAATGATTTTCTTAATGCACATACGTTTCATAAATTAATCCACATTTAATATTTTGTTAATATTTTAATGTGTATTTCGTCTTTATTTGTATTATTTAGTTTTATTTGTAAATAGTATTTTTTTCAACTTCATATGTTTTCTCAATTATTTTTTTTCTGTAGACGTCAATTTGAAATAAATAAATAATAGAAGTTGCATTTATCCAGGGTTATAAAGGTAATATTATAGTTTTGTTGTTGTTATATTTATGTTGAAATTATTGTAATAATTATCAGTACCCTAAAATTTATGCATTTATCGTTAGGAATTCTGTATTATTGACAATCCATTTTGCCTTAAGGATAATAACTTTATATTTATTTAGAGGTAAAAAGATAATAATTATTAGACACTCCACTTCGTCGAAAAATTAGTACCAAAATAGAACTATCATTCAGCATAGCCATTTAAAAATAGTTTTCTACTACTTCATTCTAACGTTTTTACGGTTGACTAATTTACGAATCATAAATTTTACTTGTTTACAAGATATTAATCTCGGCGTACTCTGTGCACGAATTATTATCAGGTCTGTTGTAGTCTGTTCCAATTTTAAGTGGATACTATTTAGCAATTAAGAACGCGTTCCCCTTTCGGGATTGCTAATGGTCATTTCGGTCTAACACAAATCGAAAATAGTTAAACTGAAAAAGTCACCTACTTTGAGCCGTTGGGACAGTAGGAGGAATTTTTAAGGAAAATTTTTTGGACCCTAGTCTACATTTAAATAAGTATAGTACTTCAGGAAGTTGTATCATTTTTTTTATCTATCACATTCAACAGAAACACACTCATAAAATTTTATTTAAAATTACACACTAGATCATTGGTTATATTGATACCACAGTTGGTAATGTAAAAATTAAGCATGTAATTTTACAATTTTTGTGTAAGTCACATTTTTTCACAAACACACCTAAAGTGTAATTTTCCTAAGAAACAAGAAAACTACTTAGTATTCTGAAAAAAAACTAGGCATTATTATTTTGTAATATATTTAGAAATAATGTCTTTTTCCAAGACAGATTACGATGTATGTACTTAAGTGAAGTGAAAATAGCATTAAAAAAATTTAAGAAGATTTATTATTGCAGTAAATGACACATATTCTTTAGAGTAAAATACAAATTTTTGAATGATATCTAAAGATAAATAATACAGTATATTATGTATTTAAACCATTTAATTAAATAGCTATTTAAAATAATAGTAGAATGAAAAACTTGGCATAGCAGTCAAGTCAATAAAAATTAAAAATATGTAAAGCAATCTCTATAAAAAAACTTCCTACTTATTTAAAGGACAAAGCGTATATTTAAATTTACACGCCTTTTTAGTGACGTATTTCTCCTTCAATGTTTGAATTTAAAAATGAGCTACCAAGTACACTTTCATACTTTCGGAAACCGTATAAAGCTTTAATTAATCTTAGACTTTAACCATGAGGATTCATTAAATAAACAATATTACTTATCATTAATTTACGCAAAGTCATATTATTTACTTACTTCAGTATTTATTTATTTAACATTATATTTAGGCTGTTAATACCCTGGATGAATCTAAACCTGCCTACTGATCTACTGAACAACTGGCACAGTTCTAGACACACGCGCGGTAATACCACACCGGGCGGTCACTTGAATAATCTGATTGGTTGACCAAATCCTGTCATGTAAATTCATACGTTTGTTGGTATATTTATTTAAAATGTAGTAAAAACACATAAAAGATTAGGAATAATGTATTTTAAAATGTAAAAGTTAAAAATACATCGTAAAAACAAAATATGTATCCTGTATGTTCAATTCATTTACGTTTTTCTTGTATAAAAACCATTACAAATATATAAAAGTCCTATGTGAAGTTCCACATTTTTATCAGTGCGATCTGGAACTGGGTAGAAATGTTATCCTTTGTAGTAATCAATAAAGGTTGTCTCATTTTGAAAATTAATGAAAACTCATCTGTGGTTCGTTGCTGTTCGTTGGGGTTTTCTAGTTAGTCAACATTTCAAGGAAAAAATGTTGGTCGATTATTTATATATGTGTGATAAGTTACGTAAATTTCATCGAAATATTTCATAAATACCAGAATCAAGCTCAAGGATATATGAGAAATTTATCGGTCTCAATTGGAAAAGTTAAAGATAGTCAAGTACAAACGTCACATAAGATGTAATACCGGGCTTCTACTGAGCGTAGGGTCTTGGATCACTTTTGTCATTTTTTTTAAAAACACTCACTAGAGTAACTTTTTTTAAGGAAATAATTCAAAAAATCATTTTTACGTCACTTTTTTCAAGGTATAGTGCATATTAAGAGCCATTTTCGTATAAAATATCGAAAAGTTCGATCAAGAAACTTTTTTTGGCAATTGAAATTTTGACGTGTACCAAATTTGATGATAAAATCGGTCCAGTTGATAAATTGTGTTGAGTTTTGTTACATAAGGATTTAATCATGAAGTTCTTCACAAACAAACGTATTTTCTTTTTCGTGATTTTCTTCATGAAGTTCAGAAGTACCAACAAAATATTGAGGTTAAGTTATTTGTTTAAATATTTACTGCAACACATTTTTATAAAGAGTGATACGTGAACTGGTTTACGATTGCAATTTTTTTGTCCATGTCGTCTAATAAAAAAAATAACTAATCTCAACTTATTCAAGAAAATGTGTTCATTTTCAGTTTGTATTATATTATTTATTACGACTTGCTTGCAAAGTTGATGCTGCTCTTTTTTTTCTTTTGTTATAAACAATATGACACTCGACCTCTACAAATACACAAATTAGGGATTTTATTCTGTATATTTTTTACTTAATTTTAAGCCCATAAAATTCGATGTAGGCCCGATTTTTGAAACAGGTGTTTGGTCTGATTAGCCCGGATTATTAATTCTTTTATAAATTAACGATTACCGTTATCCAAAATATCAAATTTCAACTCAAACATTTTCGTCATTTGCCTTATGGACCTGGATAATTAGGGAACACCCTGTGCACATTAAAAGATTAGAATTCATGTGTTTCTTTGACTATTATTACTAATTTTTTAACTAGGACCTAAAAAGTTGTTGCTTTTATTCCATAACTTCTATACATATGTGAATCTTTTATATTATCTTGGTCTGTATCACGGGAAAATCTTCACGTAAATATCCTGAACGTGTGGTGACATTTCCGGTCAGCCATTTATCTTGTAGGAGATAAATCGTGTTTATTGAAGTGTTTTAAAGTCAACGCTGAATCACAACGTCCCAATCTTATTGTTTATCATTAAAAAAGTGTAATATATAATAAGTGTGTCGCGTTTTTTCCTTATCTCAGAAACTATTGTTTTCCTGAATGATAATTGTAATGCGCGTCTCGTAAAAAATCCCGGGCGACAATCGTCGGACGACGTACATCGCGAAATTAACGCACATAAAAAACTCTCCGAGCGGGCCGTGATTTGGTGCACTTGAAACGTCTAAATTAGATGGACGCGCACACTCACCTTTTTCACCAATGCAAGGCCCGCCCGCTATTTCCTTCACTTTTCGCGCTGGGTCGGTGTGGTCGCTTGGCGCTCGCGAAAATCCAGCGGCAAATTTGAACGTTGTTTACAAACAACTTCGGTCGAATAATAATTGTTAGTCCGTGCCCGGACGGTGCAATTAGTGCGGATTTGGTCGAGATCGTGCGGTCGCAGTCCCTTATCTCGCTTCCCTTCCGCTGGTCTGTGGGCAGCGTTTTTGCTCCAGTGTCCGGAATGTGCTGGTCAAGGAAAAAAGTGCGGTTTTAAAGTCCCGGGGCTGGGGTTCCAAGTGCTGTGTAAGTTCGTTTGTGCGTCATGTTAGCTAATGACATTAAGGAGAAGGATTTCTATCCTTGGCGGGGACTTACCCTGACTTGTGTAAGGATTCTGCAGCTGTACGCCAAGGTGTTTCAGCAGGACCTTCAGATCATCGCGAGGATAAAGGAGTATGTTTTGTTTATCAGTCGTTAATGTTAGCGTTCGCAGTGAAATTTGAATAAACTTGTGTGAGAATCGCAATTAGAGACGCGAGACAGCGTTTTTAAATTGTGATGACACTGTTTGTTGTTGTTCATAAACATTAGTAAAAGATGTGGGTACATATGTATATAAAGACATATTTTTTAAAAAGTCTGAAATAGGTCATTGCACAAAGTAATAATTATTAAACTAAATTAAATAAATACTTAAAAAAAAAACAAAACATTGCCTTAAAACGTACTACAAACTGACACCAACTTTCATTTTTTTTTCAACGCCTACGTTAATAACAGGCGACTGCCACATTATTTTTTCAAATGTAACGACATACAGTATGTTCACGATTATAGTGCACAAGAAGGAAAATATTTTTATTTTACTGAAAAAGGTAATGTTTGATAAAAATGTTCGCTTGTTTTTTTAAAATTACGTTGCCATGGAGGGCTTTATGTTTACATTTACAGGGCGTTGCCAAAAATGAAAACAAATCTGGAACTAATGTAAGAGCAAGTTACCTTTAATGTTATTTATAATTAAACTAAAATAAAATTATATCCTTGATTGATACGTAACCTCTTTTCAAAATAAAAGACGGTAAAATAAAATGTTAGCGTATGGAATGACAGTAATAATTGTCCTTGATTTGAGACCATCAGGGTATTTTCAAATTGTTTAAAAATTACAAAAAAAAATTAAAATAAAATATAAAATGATTTTCGGCCATGCTCTAGATTTTTGTTTATCAATTTAAGGTACAAATAGAGAGTTTTTTATATAAAAAATGTTCACACGCAGAAAGAAGTTGTTTGTTAGGTAGTACATAAAAAACTGACAAAAATGAAATTGAATTGAAGACGCTATTTTCACCATTCAGTTCATTTTAACAAACGATTTCTTGTTATTTCATTGTATAAAAAATTAGAGTAGATTTATCCATAAATTTGAATTATGGTATAACTTTTAATTCTAAACAACTTTTTTAAATAACACTTTTTATGAATATAAAAATGTGGCTACATTTTCTGAACATACTATAAAAAAATCAAATTTTTTTTATCAAGAATCAATCTTTTTTCCTCCACTCTTCTATGAATGAGCTACGGTAAGGTGTATTTTGTTAGATTATCCAATAGAGAAATTTTCCCCGAAACATTTGAATCTTTTACTATACTTTTATCTATAATTTTTATTAAATAAAATTCAGTGTCGTTACATTACAAATGCTGGTAGATTTTTTTCATTATTGGATGAAACATTTTTAGTATTATTACCTATAACATAAGTATTAATTTATTGGAACAGTTATAGTAGTTTGTACCATTTTAAAAATCAGTATTTTGTTTTTTTTTAATCAATAAAAATGGCGTAATTATGTAGCGAATTTATTGCAGCGCTTTAACGAAACATCCTGTATATTATTTCTTTTTATAATGTGGTTTACAGCATTTGTAATACCTTCATTATTGTAAATGAAATTTATGTTTTGTGTGTTTGTGTTAATTATATTAGTATAATTATACATGTTTTAGGCTATCTGCCACATTTAATATAACAACAATAATAATTTGTTTTAAGCTTTAAACAGTATTTAGAAATTAATAGTACCTATCTATACTTATAACTTTTTTAAAATCTAATAAGTCAAAATTTGCTAGAAATTGCCCCGCGTATTGCATAAAATTCCTAGTGTATATTTACATGTTTTTAAACTCATTTAAAGAAATGTTTCATTAGTAAACTGTATATAGATAAACAAATATAAATAATTTATTTATCCTGGCGTTAAAAAATATGATTTTGAACAGTTTTTTTATTAAGTTTCTGTCTAGTCGCCAATCAGATAAAAGGAAATCAACGACTCCTACATTAATCCGGTTTATTTTTAGATTGATAATGCGTGCTTTTTAGTTTTGACATTAATGCAATCTCAAAAAAAAATCAATTAAACGGATCCTTAATATATTAGACATAAATCAAACCTCCGGAAATAAATGTTAATACATTCCAAGCCATTAAAGATGATTAGATAATAAATATTAAAAGCAGATGCTTAAAATTTGTTTTCAATCACAAACCAAAATACTCATCGGCACTTTTTACGCTTGGCCGCTTCAATATTTCATTATTTATAAATTCACAACGAAACAAAAACGTTCTCTCGAATCGGTAGTCGGTAATGAATCATATTTTTTAAAAATTGTATATGTGGTTGTGATTTATCAGGAACCCATGAAACTTGTACAAATCGTCGAATTTATTTAGACAATAGATGAGTAATTATTCAAAATAAGATGCTTCCTTTCGCAAATAAATATTCCGTTCACGTCGCCTGAATTGAATAAATAATTTGAACGAGATTTAGTAGACAGAAATAATTGCTTAATTCAATGTGTGGCCTTCGTCAAAGGTCAAATTCTTAGTAAGGTTTGAGATTTTTTAAGTTTCATTTTTTCCTATAAACAATTAGAATTTTGTGGTCTTTCATTACGTTCATAACATTTAGGGTCACTATTGAAAGTTTTTCTCATTTTCTCACCAAATATGGAATAGAGAAAAAACGTTTTGGTTGCACCGTCTCTAGAAATTTCTTTTTTTTTTTGTGCATTTAACTCACATTAACGTATTCGATTATCCCTTTGTTCAAATTGCATAACATGTTACAAAACAGCGTCTTTTCAATTTGACAAATTGTTATTTACTTTGGCATTTGTTCAACGGTACTGTGGAAACGACAAACAAATGCTTCATTATCAATATCTCAGCTTAGTCATAGTTTAGTCCGAAGTCAAGACGATAGATCTTAAATTCCATCCATTACCTAATACATTTTTAAAAAGGTTACGTTATTAAACGTTATGGATGCGATTTTAGGCGCCTTAAAAGGTATTCTAAGGTGTTTCCAGTACCAGCCATCATTCACACTGTTTTTTTTCCTAATTCGTCTGATTGATTTAATATGTGGACAGGAGACAGTTTGAAATCGGACGCGACTCGCATGCTGATGGTTTTCATTCCAATTTTAGAGAATTATATAAATTGTTGTTCCGTATGTTGCACAAACATATATGAATAACGTTTGATAAAGAGACGGTGACTTCATTTTCTTGTTTGGTAACTTGTATGGCAGTAGGTGGGACAGATTTAAATAAAAATGTGTCATGCAGTGAGAAAAGCTAAAGGTGTACGTAATCTATTTAGTAACAACTCCATCCGTGTTTACCTTTTCAGTATATCATTAACTTCGACAGATTATTAATCAATATTACTGTAGTTAAAAAAATCAAATGTATCCATCTACAATAAATGACATAGTACATATTTTACATGTTTATGTTCTTTATTGAAGTAATCAAAATTAAGTTTTTATTTTTATGCAACAGTTCAGGTATCTACTTAAATATTATTGCTCTCTGAATATCATAACCTGACAGTTTTTATTTTGTGCTTCTGTCCATTCTCCAGTCATCATCTTCTGTCACGTATCTAAATTGTTAAAATTTTTGCGGGGTGCATAATCTTTAAATAAAATTTATTTTATCACTAGTTGTCACAGCGTTCAAAATATTGCAGGCATATAACAAAGTTGGTATAGGATTAGTAAAATGAAGTTATTTTTATTAATAAAATATTGCCAATATACTAGGAAATATGATAAGATATAATGGTACACGTGATAAACTTACATAGTTAATATTAGTCTTTATATTCATTTGATAATACACCAAATACATTTTCTAGGACAAAATGTAACGCTGTTTTGCAAAAATATTGGTTTAGGTTTAGGGAGCTGTTTACTTTACATTCCATTCGTTTATTGTTTTATGAAAAATAAGTTTTAAGTTCAACAGGAAGTACATCTTTTATCATATCGATCCTGCGTGATGTACTGTTCTAATAAGTATTATCTAAACAAGAGATTTTAATTCGCGAATCCAATTAATCAATTAATGACAGGTATTGATAGCGAGATATGAAACTGCCATATTTTGAGTCATAACAAGTTATTTTTAAAAAATATAATTTTTTTAAGCTTTACAATATTTATATTTCAACACAGTTTGAAATTTTTGGAACAGAGCAATGTTCCCTTAATCTCATGTCTAATAATTTCTCTACTTAAGCAGCTTAAACATTTATTTTTTAAATAAATAGTAAATTGTATCTCTAATGTCAGTCAATAATAATAATTGATCTGACTTATATAGTAATAGCGTTTACTTAGCAATTAAATTTGCTGTTTGCCCATCTAGTTTAGGGTACTAATATTTACATAGGTGTGTTGGGTAAGTTCCACCGAATTTACTTTGACTTTAAGTGAATTAGTGATAGCAGCATGTTATTTTGTGGTTACTTTCTATCAAACAATAACTGCATATTCTTAAAAAATTGTTGATTAAAAATTTTCCTAAATTAATTCGATTTCAGAACTGCTGCACACAGGCGTATTATTAGATGTTTTATTGCTTGTTGTTATAATTACGAACCCAGGATTTTATAGGTCCGAATTTATTTTTGTTTTACCTAGAAACGCCATCTAATATTTTCCGGTGGTATACAGTTTATTTTTGTTTATTACACACATTGACATTCACCTTCTGATTGGCATGCTTCAGTTTTCTATGACGTCCATTTCAGTTATGAGCTCGTTTAATTTAAATTTGATTATTGTTGTTATTAATAGCTTTACCATATCGGGAATACAAAATTTATGGTAGGTAAAATAGGTATGACCTATAAAGGTTCATTACTAAATATATTTTTTCTTGATACGGATTTAGAAATGTACCAAGATTCAATTATCTGTTTATAAGAATGATACCAAATTTGGTTTATATATGTAACAATAATAAATAGTCCTGCTTAAAACAGATTGATGTACACCGGGAAAAGTATATCTTTATATGTGAGTAATTATTTGTATACTTTCTTAATTCGAATGCTTTTCCAAATTAGACTGCCGGATAATATTTACTTCCTTATTTAATTTTTAATATCTTTTTTAAAACATATAACATTACGATCGTTTATTAATTATTGTTTTTAAATATAGAATAAATTTATTCTCCAGCAAGTAGCTTGCCTTCAATTTTCAGTGCATACCGACACACCTTATTATTAGTAGCTGTTTCAGGAGGTGGTTTACATCAATATTTTAATTAAAATAAACATATCTTATTTATTGACCAATAACAGTTATACTTAAGTTATAACAAACACTTTCCGAAAAAATCCATAAAATCATCACATTTGATTATTGATTATGCAATAACTCGAAGAACATTTTCAACACGTTGCTGCTGCTGAAAGCCCATTTTTTAACAAGAACCTAAATTTTCCTTCTAATCTTCCAATTGTTTATACAGGGTGTCCCATATAGCTACGATCCTTTTTTATTTTCCTCTGTAACACTATCGCTATCAAAAAACTAGGAATTTTAACGAATAATGAATACACTTATGTGTATCTTTGAAATAAACAGAACTAGGTATTAACAATTTCAGTAAAGCATTTACATGTAATACAGGGTGTTAAAAAAAAGAGTGTAAAATATTTAAGGAGGTAATAGTATGAAGCAAAATAAGCAGAAAAGTCTCAATAAACGTGGGTCCGCAAAGTAACGGTTGCGGATATATGGAATGTTTTATGTTTTTTAGCCCCTTTTTTTATTTTGCAAAAACGTTGTGTATTTTCTTATAATAGTTGGTTGATGTTTAGTGAAATAAACAGTACGTATTTGACAGTTGTTCTCAGTGCACAAGTTTTCTTTCGCTATGGCTGGTTACTCTAACGCAGAATTAACAGACATGCATTTCATGTATGGTCGTGCTAATGGGAACGCCACCGAAGCGCGACGTCTTTATGTTGACGCTTATCCAAATCGCCAGATTCCTTCACAACGCATGTTTGGAAGAATTCACCAAAGATTGCGTGATACCGGTTCCTTGAGCAAACAGTGCCATTTATCCGGAAGACCAAGGTCGGTATCCACTCCTAGAGCAGAAGAAGAAATTCTAGCACTGGTAGAGCAGAATCCAGGTACGAGTGTGCGGAGAATATCAGCCGAGGTAGGAATTAGTGGTCCTCTTGTTTGGAGAATCCTTCACGAGCAACTGCTTTATCCATACCATGTGCAACGAGTACAGGCCTTAAATCCAATAAATGATCATCAAGCACGTTTGGTTTTTTGCCGCTGGTTTCTACGTCATGATGCTGAAGACCCTCGTTTTCTTGCAAACATTCTTTTTACTGATGAGGCCGGGTTCACAAGAAATGGAGTGTTTAATTTTCACAATACGCATATTTGGGCCGACGAAAATCCTCATGCTCTAATAGAATCTGGACATCAGGCACGTTTTTCATTAAACATTTGGATGGGTATTGTAGGTGACAGGTTTCTAGGTCCTGTTGTTTTACCAAACCGATTAACAGGCGCTGCTTACCTCAACTTTCTGCAGAACACACTGTATGAGTTTTTGGAAGACATTCCTTTGAATCAGAGGCAACAAATGTGGTTCCAGCATGATGGTGCTCCAGCTCATTTTTCCATGGCCGTTAGAGAGCATTTACACCAAACTTTTCCACATAGATGGGTAGGAAGGGCCGGACCTGTTTTATGGCCTCCAAGATCGCCTGATCTGAACCCTCTAGATTTCTTTGTTTGGGGATATTTGAAGACATTAGTGTATGGTACTCCTGTAAATAGCCTGGAAGAGCTGCAGCTACGGATTAATCAAAAGTGTCAAGAAATCCAAACCAAGGAGGGTGTTTTCGAAAGAGTTCGAATATCGTTGAGACGAAGATGTCGTGCCTGCTTGGAAATGGACGGGGGGCACTTTGAACATCTTCTGTAACTTTGTTTTTTGTTTGTTAAAAGCTTCCTTTCCTTCTGAAATATTTTACACTCTTTTTTTAACACCCTGTATTTTTAATCGATCCACAGACGTTTCATAAATCAACTGATAAAAGACGCTGATACATTTAGACAGAAGTATATAAAATATGTTTGAATGACTATAAATTTCAGTTTAAAAGCTGGAATCTGGCCAAATAATACTACTTATTTGTGAAAAAGTTATTGACTGGGTGATAATATGAAATGTAAAATCATGTAGCATAATTTTATTGAATGCAAAAAAAAATCATTTTACATATTATGTCCCAGAATATGTGGGCAATCTCTCGTATTTATACAGGAGACGTTAAAATAAAAAGACAATAAAAACATCACGAAAAAAATTAAGCTTATAGAAAAAGATTGAGTTTTTGGATCGTCTTAATAGCTTTAAAATTAAGGAAGTTATCGTTACAAAAAACCAATGGTACCTTACCGCTTCAATTTTCGGAGCATATCAATATTTTGGTATACAATTATTTTATGTATACATACATAAATTTATTTTAACAATAAAACATTTGTTTACTATATACATAGAATACCTTCACTTTTTCCCTTTAATCTTTTAAATAATTCTACTTATCAACTATAAATGTATAAAATTGTTTTTATTTGTATAATTAAGGGTGATTTTTTAAGAACCCCAGTTATGTGATAACCACTTTTAAAATAACCAAGTTATTGCTGTTTAAAGTTGAGAGAAGTATTCACCAGTTTTTTGAATGCCCTGTACAATACTAAGTGACGACAAATATAATAATTTATAACTTCAAGGATTTAAAATACACTCTCCTGCTTCCTTAAAATTATTTTTTTTATTGCTAATATTAAATTTCTACGCTAAGCCTGCATTTTCACTAAAATTAAAATATCTCACAAACAATAAGTTCTATGTATGCAGAATCTTTAATAAAGTTCACCTATTTTTTTACGTTGCTTTCAAAAATGCAGTAAAAACAGGGTGTTCCATTTAAAAATACATAACTTTGATATGGTACGCTTTTCCTGGACACCCTGTATATTTCAAAATATTTTTAAAATGGAGCCATAATCAACATACACATATCCACCTAAACAGGTTTCTATAGCATTTGCCGTTTGGTCTCTAGCCACCGAGGCGTTACTGGTGGCTCACCCTGTATATTGGGATGTGATTTTAGTCTACATAACATCTATTTTTATATTTATTCAACTTTTTAGCATAAGGGTGGTTTTCATCACCTAAAAATAAAATATATAACTTTTCATCTACAGGGTGAAATAAGCTTAATTCCAAATTTTCATAAAAATCGGATCTAAGTATATCCGAAAGTATTCGGAGGCTTTACCCTATTTTTCTCTTCGTTCCCTGGACTGTAATGCTATTTTACCATAAGCTGTTTGGAGTATAAATTTATAGAATTTTTTTTTTAAATGTCCCCGAAGAATTCCCTTTATTTTCAAAACGTATCAAAATGCACTTAAATACACTATGTATCAGAAAATATTTATTTAATAAAATAAAGACTTATTGTATCTCGAATTGTATCTTAACCAAGTGATGTCCTATAGATTTAGAGATATGCCAAGTTCCAAATGGAATAATAAAATTATACATGTTAACTATTTGTGACACCCGTGAGCAAAATAATAAAAAAAAAAATTGAAATATGCCTTTGGGGCAAAAGAATCCAGGGTTATTTTTCATGAAAATAATTGTGCTCAATAAAAAATTTCAAATATAAAATACTCATCACTATATATATCACACACTTCAAAAAGTTGCTGATGTTTCGAAAATCAATCTGTTTTCATCTGAAAAACTTTACGTACATTTCATTATAAAGGCTTTTCAATTACTGACATATTTAAATATAGTTCTAAAGCACCGCATTCAAAGAATTGTAGCGTTGTGTGCTGCGATAACATCTTTATTGGTACATTCAGTTTTTTTTTAACTGTGCTTTAAAAAATTAATAGGCCAAAAGTTATGAAACGCATCGTAATAGCCCATTCAGCAAAACAAACAAACACTCCAACCCATCCGAACCGCCAGGAATATATTTTCCGTGAAAATATTTTACGGAACTCCATAAAATTACGATCTAATACTTAAATAAAATCGGCTTTTATTTTCGGTGCAAATGAAAATTGTTATCTGTAATAACATTCTTAATCCGTTACTGCCGCAATTAATGGCCGCCGACTAACGTTTATTTTCGTTCGTTTTTTTTTGAGTGTAAATTTTCCGGAACGGTTTCACTCAATAGGACGTGGCGCACTAATTTTAGAACGCCTTGTGTGTGGATGCAAGGTGGTAATAGATATGAGAAATATTTTAAGTGGTGGTGGTTATTAAAAAGAAATAACTTCGGGTTTGTGTATACCTGGTGTCTAAAAACGGCTAAACCACGCAGTTTCCAAAAATACTGCAAGATGACCCTAACTTCCATTATTTCCAACATTGACCTCAATGAATCCAGCTTAATGACAGGCGCGTCAATGTTCGTCAAATGGAATATCGATATATTTTATTGTCTGCGCATTTCAGGAAATTATGGTAAATATTGTACCATTTTTTCAAATCTATTGTTCCATTCTAACAATTGTTTGAAAAAGCCTTTCCGCAAATGCTGATAACTCACGAGAAAACGTAAATTGCAAATATTTAAAGGATGTCAGAATTGAAGTATTTTTTCCGAGGGGCGTTTCGCTGTCCAGATTTTGTACACAAAAATACCTTCCCCGAGAAAAATGCCTCTAAAATTCCATAAATTGCCTCGATACGACACAAAATTTCCGAAATACCCCCGAAATACCCTAAGTGCCACCGAAATGTCTCCGAAAGGCCAGAAATATATACCAGAATATGCCTCTAAATGCCAGGAAATTAAATACCTCGAAATGCCTTATGTTTTTAGCATGATATTTACCACCATTTTCTGTCCTAATTGTATTACTTACCATGATTTCGGAATGGCAATGAGGTCCTCATTATCAACAATTTTAAATATTATTTTTATTATGGATACAAATACAGTTAATAATGTAGATAAAAAGCCTACAATTGGATGGACATTTGTAGACAATATTTTTGCCATTTGGTCTTACCATTGATGAATTACATATTTTTAACAAGACCATGTCTTCATAAGACATAATTGTTATTAAAAAACCAAATCAGTTTCGGTTAAAAAAGGTGTTTAACAGATAGACTTGTTATTTGGTTTTTTGATTAAATACTTTTCCAGATAATATTAATTACAAGGAATCAACAATTAAATTTACTTTGGAAATAGAAAAAAATAATACATTACTCTTTCCAGATATTTTATTCAAAAAATTGCTACTCTTTAAAAACAAGTGTTTATAGGAAACAATTCACATTAACAGAATTGTAAATTGTAATTTATACGATAAAGTCAAATTGATTTCTTCGATCCATAAAAAAATTACTGATAAACAATGAATACCCTGAGAAATGGTGTTGTGTTTTTAATAATTCTTCAATTCTTAACAATTGAAAGTAAAACCAAGGGATATTACATCCACAATAAAAACTTCACACACTGTTAAAAAATCAACGTTCGGGGTGAATCCATTGGGTGAAATTATTTAGTGCATTTTCACTCAATATTGGACATTTTGATAATTTTACTCATCTGTGATCATATTCAAACTAAAACTGAGTACTTTCACTCAAATATAGGTAGTTCTTAAATAAATTATTCACGTAAACTCGCATTTGGTGTACTTGTATCTAAATCAGAGTAAATGTCCTCATTACTGAATGAGTTTAAATGTATATATAATTTGAATGGCGACGTGAAGATGGCACCACTTATATATTGTTTCTGTAATTTCGACCACAGTTGATAGGGGCCCGTTAGATACTCCAGAAAAGCGTGATCGCCAGGAGAATAGGCCTTAGCCGGCGGGGGTGGATCTCAGCTGGCGGGTCTGAGCCAGGACAGGAGGAGGCCCCCGCGAAGTGAATTAATTTCAACACTGTATATCCTAATTAATCATTTATGACTGAGTAAAAAATGACTCAATAATAGTTACATTTAAATCATATTAAGAGATAAAGTCAACTCTAAATTGGTTTTATATACTCAGAATAGAGTTAAAAGTCGCTCAATTGATAGTTAGCAGTAACTCGGATTTGAGTAAAACTCACTCATTTCTGATGCAATAGTTTCACTCATACTAATAGAGTGAAAATTTCACTCAATCTGGTGTGGACAGAAATTGATACATTATTCAGTGAAATTTTTTAGTGTTTACTCTAGTAGTGTTCTCGAAGTTAAGGGCGCCATATTCTTTAAATAGTGTTTTCCATAAAGACAAATAATTTTAAACATTTAATAACAATAATCTAAAGCTTACCAAATAATAGGAATGTTATGTCATGCCGTCTGGGTATTTTCAATAACGCCGCAGTAAAACGAATAAACAGGTGTAAAAAACGATCAAACCATCAAGGTTTTAGGTACTGAAATCTACGAAAATACTAACTTTTTCATATACAACTCCACATGTAAATATTCTTATAACATTTACTTGCTTATTCCTACATATAAAATTGTTTACTTTTATTTATAAGTACGTGAAAATAATTCTTAAAATGTGGGATAACATCAAACGCATGTTTTAAAAACGCTTTTTTTACTTATTATTTTATTTGAGTAAATTTAAATAGTAACAATGAATAAACAGAACATCAAGGATTTTATTTTTGTGCTTACTTTTGTTCTACACATTTTACTTTTCAAGATTTCAGTACCTAAAAACGCCAGAAATTTGACTATTTCTCGGCCAGGAATATGGCCACCTTAATCATTTTGTAAATGTATGAGCTAAAGGTGAGAGATTGAAGAAATTATTGTAAGAAGCCAACACACCCCACTAATCGGTGATGCTTTAACAAGTAGTACATTATAAAGTTCCTGCATTTTGTTATATAGTGAGAGTTTCTTATGTTTAGTAAAAGTCATTCCGATGTAAGCCGAGGTATAAGAAATAAATAGCAAAACTTTTCTCTTGAGCACTAAACCTCCCTGATTTATCAATTGACACATAAAACTTTTTCATCAACCCAGGTTTTTGATGTACAATGACTGAAAAGCGTTTATCGATATCAACAGGTTGTAGAAGTGAAACTGTATGTAAAATATTATATAGATATAAACTACGTATAAAATAAGTTCAATAATTAAAGTAATTAGTTTATTTTATACTAATAAAGTAGGGGAACAATACCTTTGAAAAAATTCGGAAATAAAAAATTTCATTACATTTACGTTCTATATATAAAAAAAATTAAAGGCGCAGAAACATTTCCAAATATTTTTAGTGATTTTTTAAAAGCTGCAACTTCGTGAATAAAAAAAAGCATCTGGAAGTTTGAAGATTCTGGTTTTGAAATCTTGAGATGAAAAATTTTTTTGAGCATCACAGAAATAATGCAAGGAGGCGAAAATTTTACAATTTTTTTTCAAAATCGCTTATGGGCTTAGGAATTTTTTTCTGGCTTAATCAATACCAGGGTCATTTAGCCTGATTCATCAGTTTCAATTTGTTTTTTTTAAATTTTCTTTACGATTATTTCTCATTGAGATATCGGCTATTGAGTGAAAAGTCACCTTTTTTTTGATCATCGATAATTCATGAACAAATGATCGTACAGCGAACGTAAGGTGAATTTTAGAAAACTGAATCAGTCTTCTTCAACGGCCTTTTGGTATGTTTGAGAATTTCTTTTCAGCATTTTTGAAAAAGTGCAAAAATTACTTTTTCTGCCGTTTTGGAAAATCACAAAGTAGTCGTTACCTACTTTGCAAATATTGCGAAAAGTACCAATGTTTGTAGGTTTGTAGCTCAATGCACGCCCATGAGGCCTGTAAATTTTGAAATTGATCGGTCGAGCCGTTTTTCTTTCCTGAACCATCAGTTTTATAAAAAATTAAAGGAACAGGTTTATTGGTCCTTAAACATCGATTAATGATTAAAATGAAACAAATTTTTATGTTATTTTTCTCACAATTTTGCGTTAAATACTCATCAAATATCGAAAGAAAATAAAAAAAATTGAATTTTTCAGAACTTGTTTTAAATCTCAAAAAAAATTTTTTCTCAACATTAGAAATATTCAATGTAAAACTGTAAAAAGAGGACGCCAAAAAAATTTCAAGAAATTTGATTTTAATTTTCGAAATTGAATTTTTTTTCAAAATTTTGATTTTTTTATTTTTTCGACTAAATGACCCTGGACTATGCCAGAAAAAAATTTTCAGAACCCATATGCATATTTGAAAAAAAAGAAATTGTAAAATTTTTGCTTTGATTGCGCCGAGATTGATGTCAAAAAATTTTTCATCTCAAGATTTCAAAACTAGAATCTTCAAGCTTCAAGATGCTTCTGTTTTTTTCTCGATACGACCATTCACGAAGTTGCAGCCGTTTTGAAAAAATTGAATTTTTTTCTGTTCCCTTAATTTTTTTGCCGGGTATCAAAGAAGTAATGCAGTTTGCATAAGGCATGTTATTTATTATGTTGTTAAGTTGATAGAACTTAATGGACTGTTATTTGCTGTTACAACTATGATTTATTTATGCATTTAATTTTTTTGAGACAAATAGATTCAATTTATTTATGCATTTTAATTCGATAAAAGTAAAAAAATTTGAGAATAAACAAAACATTCATTATCAATCGAAACATTTTTGTAGTGAAATTGAATTTGTATTAAGATAGTTTTAATAGTTTAATCAGGAGATGCGATACATTGGTATGTCGGTTTTTCTTGCCGAGACAAAATTTTCAAACCCGCCTCTGTCACCAGACGTACCTCAGTGAAATATTATCTAAGAGTTTAATAAAAAATCCATATAAATCATTATAAACGGCACTTTCCGCGACCGGCTATTGTCGATTCAGAACGCAGCTAACATTAAAGAAACTCCAATATGGTTTTCCTGTTTGTTACCTCAACACTTTATTGGCGTTGTTTCATATAGTAAAAAGTGTGCGCTTACTAAATTTAATGTAAAACAGCTCCGGGTACTTTTGATATGGCAATACGGGTGCGTCTTTCTCTATCCATAACCGTCGCCGATCGAATTTCTACACCACTAGGGAGTGGGCGGATGCCATCGAGACTTTCCACCGTGATGGTACAGAAACCGCATTAAGATCTAGGAATGTGGCTTTTTCTGAACCGACAGGGTGTTAGTTTGTTTCCATCGACCCAACAATCAAACTGTTCAAACTTTCAAAGCTCTTTCTATCGACTTCAGGGAGACGTTCTCATGAAATGGTGCCATCTAGAAGTACAACATTTTTGGGAAAACTGTGCATCGGAGAAACCGTTTTTCCCTAGAAAATATTTTAATAAAAAACATAAGATCATTTCTGCTTTTAGAAACTGATAAATAATCTGAATATGTTCAGTCTGAACAACAGGATGTTGCTCTGGATTCAGAAGCATCAGATATAGTATCTAAAGATCTGAATTTTCAAGAGATTCCGCTTTTTCCATATTTATCTCAATTTTTTAGTGTAAATATAATAATAATAATAATAGGAAACTATTGTGTTTTCCTTCGTTGCTTAAGAAAGCCCCGAAAACAATTTTTTTTTAAATAAAATTTTCCCGATGACATTTGTTGACAACTTTTTTGAAAGTATGTTTTTCGCAGTGTATGTTTCGAGGTATGTTCCATATAACAGTGTAAAATTTCATTTTAATTTAAAAAAGGTATTCTTGTTGCACCAGCTCTAAACGTCCTGTATATCGATAATAAATGTAATTGACTGCCCTAATAAACCAGCACTTAGTATACCGGGTGTCCCATTTTAAAAAATACAATGGTGACCTTGACAGAAAATTTTACATCCGACTATTACCATGACCACGACCTTCAAGCGCATTTGAAGGTCATTTGAAGGTCTTTTTGATCTTTTGTTACAAAATTCATTTCCTTCTTGCTGAATAGTGTACTCGGGAGTTTTCGAGGGCGCTGATCGCGAATATGAAGTCAGAATTTGAAAATATTCAAATCGAATATGGCCGACCAATTTTTGGTAAACATTTTTAATATTCATCTGGATTAACACTTTGAATATGCTTCAACTTACGTTAAAACTCTAGGTCGAGCCGAGTATTCGACATATTAAATCCGCCGTGTCGGATTTAACTATTACTAAATTCTGAACTAGTCTGAGTTCAAAAACATTTGAATAAAAAATGCATACCGCAAAGGGTTAATGGGTATTCTGAAAAATTATGGCGAGCCCCACATATCAAAAAGAAAAATATGAACAAGATTAAAGTTTTGCCTGCAAAATACTAGAATTACCTTCAAATGACTTTTGAAACTTAAAGGTCATGAACAAGGTTATATCCGGAAGCAAAATTCTCCGCATTTTCTATTTTGGTCTGAAAGATACCGGTTTCTTTTTGAAAAATTAACTTGACCTTGAAATGTCCGTGAAGGTCAATGTCATAGATGTACGTGAAATGGCCCGCTCTACTCATTTCTGCTCTCAAAAGTAGAATTTTGCAACAAAAACTTAAATGACCTTCAAATGACCTTGAAGGTCATGGTCAAGGTCATTGACGGATGTAAAATGTTCTGCTCTTTTCATTTCTGGTGTCAAAAATATGTTTCCATTTGAAAAAATCAACTTGACCTTGAAATGACCTTGAACGTCAGGTTCAAGGTCATGGTGAAGGTCGCCATTAAATGCCCCCCTCAAAACCCTACAACTTTTATTTGAAAATTTTTTTCATTAAGCCCGTAAGAGATATTCACGTGTATTTTTTAAAATGGGACACCCGGTATAAAGTGCTCGGAAATGAATGGATCAAACTTTAAAATATAGCTTTTTTAATTGAAAATAAATCAATTACGTTTCCTTAATTAGTTAGAATGGATTAGAAAAAAGGATGGGCATTTTTTAGGGAAGCAAAATTATACCTAAGTAACTTGATCTAGATTAACTTATTTTTTTGAGGTATGGCCCATTTGCTTCAGCATACCTTGTATATTAAAAAATAAAAACTGTTTGATTTTGGGATAGTCAATTGCGTTATTCTTAAAAATTGTCGTTTTTAGTGATTTCAACTTAAGTAGGTACCTTTTTTAAGTAAAATTAAATTTCGTACTATACATAAATATTATATTTAGAATCCTCAAAGACTTATCTGTATCAAAAATTAATATATTCCAATGTTTTAAAAAATGTACCTATGCACAAAATTTATTTTATTTTTAAAAATCATCTTTGATGCCCTGTATCTGAAAAACAAAAGATATATAGGAAAAAAATTTCATTTTTTGATGTTCTATAAGCTTCTGAATTTATGGTACCTTTTTCCAAAACACCCTGTGTTATTTTTTTTGAATATATGATTTTCATACCCATTGATATTTATTCAAGCAAAACATCGTGAAAAATGTTTGAATATTGTTTCAGGTCTTTTTATTTAAATTTCTTACAATTTTCCGCTTTGCATCGGAAAAACAAATGGAAAATCAGTTTTTTGGCAATTTTTCCGTTCTTTTCCGAATTGTTAAATCTGTAGTGCTAACTACATAAAACATATTTGCATTGTTTAAATAAATTATTATTTTTGGCTTAGCTAGCAATGACAGCTTCTACGTTATGACATGGTTGGTGTATGGCGATTTCATGTATGGCGATTAATGACGAAAATGTGGATAACCGAATTTTAATTCTATCTTTCTTCTTCTTTATACAGTTGTTAAAACAATCTTTTAAGATTGATTCTTCTCGTTAAAACGCAAAGAAAACCCAAAGGGCTCTAAGATCTTTTTAAGATTGGTATTGAAACACACTTTCTGATCATTAGAATGCTGCCCTACAAAAGAATCTGTCTACAATCATGATATACCCGAAATTTCTGAAGGTAGTTGTGAATAAGGAGAGAAAATTGACTTGTAGAAATATATCTTTAGCTTTAAGGAATTTGAATATTTAATAAACTCTTATAATTTTGTCTAATAGGTACTGCGCATTTGAATGAAATCAGGTAATATAAAGCAACAATAAAGGCTCTGGCAATACAAAATCACCTCAAAACTGGTTGGGAATTGTCTCTAAAATCTTCTTATTCTGGATTGTCTCAATGAACTAACAGCCAAAAGGATTAAAGGACACGAAGGAATATTAGCTAATAAAAAAGCAGATTCCTTAGCAAGAAAAGAATCTGTAGGAACTTATAGAGGTCATATTCCGTTAGAAAGCTAAATCACGAAGGTTATGGTATTGCTAATCAGTCCTTAATCTGAGAAATCATCTACAAACAATGGGTTTATGCAGTGATGAACTTATATGTAGACTATGTAGTGAGGAGGATGAATCAGCCTTCCATACAATCTTCTAATGTGATGCAGTAATGTATTGGATATTATAATCTAGGAATAAACTCCAGGAGGAAAATTTAGTGAAGCTTTTAAACCTGATGAAAATAACAAACTTTAACACTAGGTAATCGATAGACTGTTATGCTGAGGGCTACAATGTTGACTGCATCTATTAAAGTATGTAAAATAACTGCGTATTTTTTATATATAGAATTAATAATGTTGCTCATCATGACTTTCATTATTATAGATTCAATATCTTTCAAATAAATAAGCTTTTTGTAATATTAATAACTAAAAGTGAAAACGTACACCAAGGAAATCCCAGGAATCATCTCAGTTTAATTTTAGATATATCAGAACTTTACTGTTAAGTAAGAGCATCGCTTGACATGATCACGTAATGTTTATAAACACAGACACATAAAGTTCTTGATGGGATATTGTGTTGCTGCTTCATACTAGATCAGACTAGTATTATCTTGTAGGCTTTCTAAATACCGGTTGAAAAAACTTTCATCTAGTTTCAGAATCGATTTCAGAATTGGCAGAATTGGATTGCTTATTTAAATCTTCAAATTCTATTTTATTATATTGTTTTTGACACATCTTCCACATTATTTCATAGAGTTGGATTATTCTATTTTTCATAATCCTTGTACCTTTTATTTTCTTGTTCTTGCAAAGCATTGCGTAAACTGTAATATAGCGAATATATATTCTTCATAAGTAATGCAGAATATGAATTAATCCCGTTAGTTGAAACATGGTTGAAGAGGGATGTGGGGAGTACTCATCTTTTAGAGAAAACAGTGCCACTAGGGGAGGTTGATAAGGTTGGATGTTTAATTATTATTTAATCGCAATTTTGTGAAGTATCGTGGTTACCAGTCTGTTGCATATCCATAATAAGCATCATGTGTTCAACAAGGATCTATTCTTAGTCCATTATTATCATATTCATTAATAATATCACTGCTGAATTTGGATGTAAACATTGTTACATATGCTGATGATATTAAGACATTGTATACATAGCTTTAAATTTATATTGAAAAATTTTTATACCTTGTTTTTGTATATATCTTGTATATTTTATATATATATTGTTATATATTTGTTTTATCAGTATTTCGCTCAAGTTGGAACTACGAAGCCGCCTATAACCACTTTATGCGAGATAACTAGCATCCAAGGTAGAGACCTATTTCCAAGAACCCACCTCTCTTCCGATGGAGGATAATTGACCACGTCCATACTTCCAAGCGTCTGTTGAGTTTGGCGCGATGAGGGAGGCATTCGAATCCCGTTTGCCCCATGGGGAGCTCGGTAAAAATGCCGGTTCTCCCCGTATCAGAGGTAATTTCCGAAAGGAGAGAAATAATAATGGTGAAAGAGGACATGGCACCCAAAGTGGAGCCCAAATAATGGAAGACAATATTTTATATTAACTTTTATACTTATTAAGTAATGTTTTTTTGTAGTTGTAGTATTACTATATTTTATTCTGTTGGGCATAAATAGAGATAAATCGACGCATTTAGAAAAGGAAGTATTTTAAGAAAATGCTTAATCATTACTTTGAAGGTCCTTTTTCTCAAAACGGCTGGCCAACTTTGCATTAAGTATATGTTTGGAACCTGCAGACGGCATTGCAGCTGTACCCATGATTCAGTCAGTCCTACGACATAGTCATACATTATTTTTGGCGGATAGGTCCGAAATTAGTCGGTGATTGTGAAATTTGTACACGCGCTAGTACCTGTCATACGTAGTGACCTTCCGAATTATTAAATCACATAGATGTCGGTGCGCGAGCCAGAAACCATAATTTTTCAACGTCATTAGAATCAATCAACTTAACGACAATGGGAATCGCATGTACGCAGAACCAGAAAATAATTTTAGCGTTTGTTTAACAGCGGTTTTCAGTATTTATTGTTTTAATGTTGGATGTAAACGTAACGATGTCAATCAATTTTTATGTAATTAATATGTAAATGTTTACGCGAGGGTATGGGATGTACATTGCGTCGGTGTTCGATAAATATCGCGGATGTAGTAAAGGATCTATTTATTTGGTGTGAAGAATTATTGAATGTAAACGAATCGGAAAATTGTTCTGCGTGTTACATTAATATACAGGGTAGCCCATCGAAAACGTACCGCAAGGCATTACAGGTTAGTAAAGAACTTTTCGGCAAAATCCAAAAACATGTCAAATTTGTTTCTTTGACTAATACCGTAAGTTTTGAAGTAAAATTAAATCGATTTTCGCATTTCTCGTCAAAAATATTGTTCGTATTTTCAAAGCTGCATATTTTCTAAAATAATGAATCGATTTTCAAAAAGTACGAATCGATGTATAGAGAATTAAAAGCCCTTTCTAATGACCCCCCACTTGACCCCATTGGCACCCCCACTTAGGGGGTTGAAGATTTTGCTATGCTTTTTGCGCCAAAAGTTGTCCCCCTCAGAAGCAAACTTTACCTGTTTTTGGATTTTGCCGAAAAGTTCATTACTGTACCCTGTAATGCCTTGCGGTACGTTTTCTATGGGCTACACTGTATATAAAATTTGAACTGAACATTCTGTTAGATATATTAATAATTTACAAAAAAGACATAAAAACATTATCAACATCACATCGTTAGTGACGGTAACAATTAATTATTGATAATAATCACAATTTATGTCCCATCTAATCATGTTTTTTTATGTTATTATACAGAGTGGTTCTAGGGTATGTAGCCAAATTGAAACAGGAGATAGAAAAGTGAAATTTATTTTTTTTTGCAGTTTCCGATAATCAGTACTGTTTTCGAGAAAATTAGCAATATCTAGGTATATATACAGGGCGATTCAATCAGAATGTCATTAATTTTAAGGGGAGATAGGGAAAAATGAGTAGAATACGAATATGCGATTAACAAATTTTTTTAAAGCATATTTCGGCTGAAAAAAAAATTTGAAACCATTATTTAAACCCCTTTTCGGACCGTTCCTGACCGCTGACCCACAAAGGTTTATCGAGAGTATTATTACGTATTATTTGCTCACTAACCTAGTTTTGTGTAAGGATATAATGTTAGGTTATTACAATTTAGAATTTTTTAATATTGTTATTATTGCTTACTCAAACTGTGGTAAGTACCTACCTATTCAAAATGCCCGTACAGCTAAAACAATATTCTTCCGTCCGTAGAACTTTGTCAATAAAGTTGGGATCCGCTGGACTTTACAAAATTCAAGACGACGAGGAAATCGGCTGTTTCGGTTCAACATTCTACCGCTCTGTGGTCCGCTGGCGCGTACTCAGTCATTTGCTTATCTTTAGAAAGATCGAGAACATTTTTTTTTTCGGCTTTCTGTCTATTAGGTTTTCCGAATACGTGGTTAAATTTATAACATTACTTATTTATTTATTTAGTTTACACCATCCAACAGTACTGAAACCATTTATATGATGGGAAAAAACAATCGTAATTACATGAACATTCAAAAACAAATGTACCATGAAATAGGATACAAAATAAGAGAAAAAAAAGTATGCATATACAAATCTAAGCAAGTTAGAAAGAATATACAAGTTTTCTTCACGGTATGACTGACTACAAGCTGACAATGCATTGAGAATAAGGAAAACAAAACAAACTATTAGCAAATATTTCACAATTATTCAGTATTTTTTCAAACTTCTCGACAAAACAGGGAAACGTACATTCAGATGTTTACATGGGTGTCCGTGTTCCTGTGATCTTTCACTGCGAAAAATGAAAATAATCCTTGTATTTATTTCAACGTTTCTATGGTTTAGATGGATTTTCTTGTTCTATTGCGATTTCTTGTCTATAAAATGCCAGCCTTAAGGAAAGTTTTATATGTCAGAAAAATGTGATTTCATATTTTTCTTTATTAGAAGTGAAACTAATGGATTTCGTTCCTAGAGATTGAATTTCCTCGACAACTGCGTTTCTGTACCGTTCACCACTAATTTTGTCTCTCAGCCTTGTGTCCTTTATATTTCTACTAATCCAGTTTGATGTTAAATCACCATGTAGAGAATTATTGATTTTTTTCCATATAGTTATCCTTTTATGAAAATGTTTTTCTACATCAAAGCGTAACAGTTAACATTACCCCGTTGTAAAGGATACCATGATCCAAGATTGACGTAAAATTAGAAATTATATGACATTTTCTACATAATTATTCCGCGTCATACTTGGAATTTTATCACAATTAAAGTGAAAATATAATACCAGTTACGAAAGTTCACATCTAATTAAAACCGTTCTTTCTGTAACATATTCATATATGGTAACAATTAAATTTGAAACAACATCCATTTGTAATATTGTACATCGTCTACGGCTTGTTTGTTGTTTCTTTTACTTGTTGATTATTGTGCCTAATTGTTCCTTTTGCGGTATGTATGAATGAACGGGCAATTTAAAAAATAGGCTGTTCTCATGTCGCCCAACTACGGTTTAATTGTTCGGAGCAAGTGAAGCCAAAGGTTGTATTGCATAAAGCGAATGTTTTGCGTTAGAAATTGATAGAGGTATTGCTTATTTAACACACAAATTTTAAGGCAAATCGAGTCTGTTCCCAAAAATTCAATCGTCTCGTAGAAGTTTTTAATAAGTTTACCGTTTCCAAAAGGCAGATGAAGTGACCACCAAAACCTACAGAGTTAACACTACTTGACTTGTACTTATTTTTTTTTACCTGTTTATAAATGAAGTGAAGTTTATTTTAATATTCATCTGTTGAAAATAGGTATTTTCGTGCAATATTGTTTTTAATAAACTTTCCTAATTTCCAAATTTTTTAACTTTTAGTGATTTTTGAGCTGTAACTTCGTGAAATAAAAGAAACATCTTGAAGCTTGAAGATTCTAGTTTTGAAAAATTTTTTGAGCGTCACGGCGCAATTAAAAGAAATATTGCAAGGCAAAGATTTTACAATTTTTTTTCAAGTTTCCCATGGGTTCAGAAATTTTTTTCTGATTTATTCAATGCCAGGTTCATTTAGCCTGATTCCTCAGTGTCATATTGTTTTTTTTTATTTTGTGTACGATTATTTATCATTGAGATATCGACTATTGAGTGATAAGTCACCTTTTTTTTTGTTCATCGATATCTCATGTGCTAATGATTGTACAGCGAGGAAGGTGGGTTTTTGAATCTTTAATCAATTCTCTGCAAGAGTCTTTGGTATGTGTCAGAAAAAAAATGTTATACTCAAAACTCAATTTGAAAAAGTGCGAAGTTTTGCTTTATTTTTCTCACAATTTCACGTTAAATACTCAACTTTGAAAAAAAAAAATAAATTTTTCAAAATATTTTTGCGTTATAATTTTTACAATTCCACATTAAATTTTTTTATTTTGATTCCAAAATATTCAGAAAATTATACTGAATCATTTTCTGTTTAGTTTCTTCGCATCCCGTATTTTATCGAGTTGAAATTATTTGCCTTAATTTAAGTTGACACCCTCAAGTGAATCTTTATGACTAAAAAAAAAAACATTTTGTTTTTCTAAAGTACCAATTTTTTTCATAAAAAAAAATAATTTTAAATTTTATTTACAATGTTATTTTTCGACATTTGACAAGTACAGGGTGATTCACGATATTTTGTCCCCCCTCTTTAACTTTTTTGTTTTAAGAGTTATAAAAAAATGTAAAATATAAAAGTTGCACGATTTTTTATGAATTTTTCGAAAATGACATTTGAAAAACAAATGAAGTCCAAACAAAATGTCCGCGGGTGTTAACTTTGTTAATTTAAATGGAACACCCTGTATATTTTTAGAAATTTTTTATAGAACGTTCCCTGTCGAGCATAGTCATATAGGGTTTGTTAGGTCCATCT
The DNA here is from genome assembly GCF_000390285.2 of Anoplophora glabripennis. Taxonomy (NCBI): domain Eukaryota; kingdom Metazoa; phylum Arthropoda; class Insecta; order Coleoptera; family Cerambycidae; genus Anoplophora; species Anoplophora glabripennis. The sequence goes on from NW_019416310.1 coordinate 622,421, forward strand.
CTAACAATAAGCGAGATACTATTAAAAAAGAAAAGAAGGTTTTTTATTAAGAAAATAAGATATCTTGTAATTGTTAGACCTCGTTCAAGCATTTCTGCCTTTTTTCCAATTACTTAAGAATTTACAGATTTAGTTGTAATATATTTTGACATATCGGACATTGATATGGTTCAAAATGCGTATAGATATTTTAACTAAATATCTCTAATTAGGCCGTGAGAGGCCTAATTACTCATGGACAATGTTATATGGTAGGCCGTGACAGTGACAGGTAATGTCATGACAACATTGTTATTGATCGACAGTTTGTGTTATGATTTAATTAAAATAGGTTACACAAAAGTAGAAATTTTATTAGGAATTCAAATAGAGTAAAGATCTTCTCCATACTCTATTTCAATTCCTAACAATATTTTAATTTTGTACTTCTGTGTAACCCATCTTAATAAAATAATAATACGATCTATCAATCCTATATGACTATGCTCGACAGGGAACGTTCTATCCAAATATGTAAAAATATACGGGGTGTTCCATTTAAATTAACAAAGTTCATATCCGCGGCCATTTTGTTTGGACCTCATTTTTTTTTTGTCATTTCATGTCATTTTCGAAAAATTCATAAAAAATCGTGCAACTTTTGTTATTTACATTTTTGTGTAACCCTTAAAACAAAAAAGTTAAAGGGGGGTCAAAATATAGTGAATCACCCTGTACATATTCATATTCAATGTGAAATTGTGAAAAAAATAACGCAAACATTTTTTGAAATATAGATTTTTATGATGATATTTGATAAGTATTTAACGCGAAATTGTGAGAAAAATAACATAAAATAATTTTTTTTTAGTCTTAATCAAGATTGATGGTTTAAGGAGCAATAAACCTGCTCCTTTAATTTTTTTAAAAATTTTGGCGATACGAGGAAAGGAAAACAGTTCCACCGATCGATTTCAAAATTTACAGGCCTTATGGGCATGTATTGAACTAAAAAAATCCTACAAACATTGGTACTTTTCTCGATATTAGCAAAGTAGTCGTCGATTTTCCGAAAGAGCAGAAAAAGTATTTTTTTGCATTTTTTTTAAATTAATACCGAGAAAAAGGGCCTTGAAGAGGATTGATTGATTATTAGTTATGAGATATCGATGATAAAAAAAGGCGACTTTTCACTCAATAGCCGATATCTCAAGTAGAAATAATGGTATAGAAAATAAAAAAAAAGCAAATTGAAGCTGGTATTGATTAAGGCAGAAAAAATTTTTTGAGCCTATGGGCAATTTTGAAAAAAAAAACAAAATTTTTGCCTTGCGTTATGACTTGACTCATTACAAAATTTCAAAACTAGAATCTTCAAGACTCAAGATACTTTCTTTTTTACGTTACAGCCATTCAAAATCATCATTACAAAAATTTTTTGCTGAGTGTATTAACAAATTCACAAACGCACATCGTTTGGCGTCTAAGTTCTCTGCAGTCTTGTAATCCTGCATAATTGCATCGAAGCAATCGAACCTAAAATTAGTCCAGTAATCTTCGATTCTAGGGCGTTGGTTGGCGGTAATGTGAAATACAAAGTGCTCATTTTATCGAAGTGCAGAATCACATTTACTTATACGGTATTCGTTGGCGTGCGCATAAACTGTATTAGTCTGGGATTTATTTTTACTCGGATATGATGTTATTACATTGTATGGTTTTAATGGAGTGAGAAGAGATTTAATGCTTTACTTGCTTGTAGTATGTAACGTTTACGATTTTACCATAATCGGAAGAGAAAAATCAAAAGTGTAGTAAACATTTTGGAAGCAAAGAAATCGAAACCATAGTAAAAATTTCGAAAAGGTTTCGTATAATTGCTAATAGCTTAGATGTTTCCAAGGCAATATAAAAAGATTTGAACTGAAGGTCTTAAAAACAGAAATGTTCGTTTTTTTTTCTCTAAATATAGCCGGTCTGTTTTTTGTAGTCCACCTTTCAACTAGTCACCCAAGGGATGCATGTTTTTTTAACATTTCATATTAACTTTAAAGATAAATTTTACGAATTTTCTACTGACTGGTCAGGTAAACTTATCCATCATTATTAGTGTTATTTTCAACATTCAAAATAATCATTTGCAATCTAGGCGCCAGAAAAAAGGAAACTACTGGAAAATTTGAAAGGTGCACAAATTTTCCAGTATATTCTACCTTTGTCATTTATTTATTTGAAATATTTTGTTTTCTTGTTTTCGACAACAAAAATGTCTAATTTAAATAGCTGTCATCAAGTGGTGTGTTTTTTCGCATTTTTATTTGTGAGGAACAACAATGTAGCTTAGAAAGAAAAGTGAATTTTCAATGTTATTTTTCAAGGGGACTTTTAGAAAGGGCATCTTACACAATAGGGTAGCTTAATGTAGAATTATGCCTTTAAAAGCCTATGCAACACAAATTGCGATATAAATGAAACGAAATGAAAATTTATTGGAATGGAATATTTCCTACTTAGCTAAGTATGCCTACATTTCACAAGAAAACGTGGAAGATTCCTTATTTTTCTCTAAATTTCCCTCTCTAGGCTTTTATCGAGAATTAAATACCTTCTTGCGAGAAAGAGCAAAGTTGTTTCGACGGGAAGTTAAGTGAAAAACATAAAAGAAGACGAAAATTGAACTCCTAAAACCTTTCATATCCTTTCACTTAAGAAATAATCGTACTAGCTTCGTTTGAAGTATTAAGACTTTGCGTACATGTGAACATAAAAGAATATACACATATTTTTCCTTCAAAAGAGTTAATTTGAACCAGTGAAATGTATATGGCGAATAATTCTTTGGTTGAAAAAAATATGTCGGCGAATTCCTGAACCTTCGTATATATCAATGAGAATAAAAAGATTTTACTCAGTTTGTGTAATTTCAAACATCATGACATCTGTGTCTGTTTGCAAGTATGAACATAAACATAATAAATAGTACTCAAATGGACAGAACTGCTAAACTGAATCACACTTCAAGTCGAATCAGTTGGATATGTGTGCATAATAACATGTCTCTCGCGGGTTTGAAATTTACTTCACGTTTTTTTTTTAAATGATGCTGATGAATTGTGTCGTTTACTTTGCCAACAGGAGTATATAGATGTTAATATGACTTCATTTCTAGAGTTAATGATGTTAAATATTTTAATACTTGTTGTACCATCTGCAAAATGGTTCGTATTAATTTTTGTTGTCGTGGTCTTGTATTGTATTTGTATCTACCAAATAACTGCATCTCGATAAAATTTAGATAAAATTGATTTTTAGAATAATTTGGGGACATAACCAGATATTGTTGTTTATTATTGTTAATCTCGCGGCAAACAGAATATATATTTTTATAAAATGATAATTTTTCATAAAATATTTAATTGTTCCAAAGTTTTGTGTATTTGAATTTTTTAAACATTGCTGCTCCAATAATTTCGACGGCGACGTTATTAAAACAGATGCGTGTTTGTTGGGTTGCCTATATCACAGGCGTTATGTTCTCTATAAATCCGACTTGCATTCCTTGAAAGTTTCATTATTTAGTATTGAGATGTACTTAAATTAAAAAAGTGCTGTGCGTAATTACAGACAGTACGTAATTTAGTTAAATGTTCAATTCGTAGTAAAAATATTTTTTATAAACATAAGTTAAAAAACTAGTATGTAAATTCAATCATATTTGTTCCGTATTCACTTAAAAGTCTTTCATTTTTAGACGTGTTTGCTGTCAAGTTAAATATAAACAAGGTTTATTTTTTTTAGAACAGAAAAAATTATCATTACTGTTGCATTGCAGCGATTTGGTTTATTTGTTTTCGTTGGCATTGGATTCAAAACAAATATTTCCGGATTCCAGTAACTGTTGTTAAATTTGTCTTAATTTATTTTACACTTAAGAATATTATTAGTGTAAGCATAGTAAATGTCATTTTGGAAAATTAACAGCTATGTGTTGCCTGTTATTTTTTCAGTTAGGAAAAATAAAGGTAAGTCGTTAATGAATTGGGATTGCTCCAAGAATGACTGCAATTTTTTTAGTATATTATAAATATATTATAAAATATATAAGTATACATATTAATATATTTTTGCATTGTAAAAATAATTTACGCATTACCTTATATTTCTACCCCGAATCTAAAGAGACGAATAAACAGTTACAAACTTTAAATACAAAAACACTCAACGAACACCTAAAAGCTCTAAATTTTCTAGAAATTGAAAAGTCATGTGCAAATATAAAATCTCATACAAAATTCTCTTGCGAGTACGTAAACCGACAAGTTTACTGTTCGCTGAACTTGAAAACAATCAGTTTCCGACAAAATTTGAACTGCAAAATAAGCATGATAAAAATTAAATATCAACTTTTCAACATCTCGTCTAAACAGGGTACATGTAGATAATTGATGTCCGTTTGCGCAGACATTAAACTAAGAACAATTTAATAAAACCTTTCTCAAAGTTAAGTTATACTTAATTTGTTAGCGTATTGCACTGAACAATCATAAACTGTACTTATAAAAGCATCTTTATAGAAGTAACAAAACAAAAATCTAGTGAATTCTACACTGAGGGAAATCGACCAGTAAAAAAGTGTCGCTAAAATGTGTATTATAAGCAATTTTTTTATTAATGTTAATATACGCAAAGCTTAACAAGAATTTGCCACCTTAAATCGATGCTTTACTAGAACAAGAGGGCATCTTCTTACTGTGAATAGGTATATTTTGTCTCGCATTTCTTCCACAAAGGTAACTATTGCACTTGTAATGGTAGCTAGATATTTTTTAGCACGTAGTAATCACAGTTGACATACACAGGAAGCATGCCTTGGTTGTCTTTCATACAAATAAGCTAAGTGGCAAAAAAATCACTTATAAGTCTCTAAAAAGTCACTTATTTCAAATAAAAAATAATACTTGCTGGTAAGGCCATAAAACTCGTCACCCTAGGATGACAACCCAACTATAGGTACCGTTATAAAAATATCGGATTGCAACAATCAATAGAAAGTTAGCCAAGGTTTTTTTAAAAGGTTCCTTAACTACTAATGGGCTCTTTCAGCAATATATATTTTATTAGACAGCAGCGTAACCTTTCCCGGGCTTGTTTAAAGCAGATATTTTGTTAGGGTTAATCAATTAGGTACGTACTACTTATGGCTAAAAGATATTTTCCTCAGTGTAGTACCTACTTTGGTTACTGCATATGTTATATACTTTACATATCAGGAGCACCATAGTAAAAAGTATCTACTGTTATTGAGTATTTTTTCAACGTCTGGATCTATAAATTATGTTTGAAACAACTGATTCATAGGACTGGATGGGATGCTTCTAAAATGAAGAAAATCATATTTTTAATAAACATTGGACGTAAGAAGACATGTTATTAGGAAATTGTAGCTCGTCCTCTATTAACTGTAATGTTTGTAGGCAAGATTGTGTTATAGGACAAAATATTCTGTAAAAATTAACATTTATAATTTGTACAGTCAGACCTTATATAATATAATTTAGATAACCCATAATCTACAATTTCTATAATATGTAGGTCATCTTCAAATATGAAATTCATAGAAATTACGGCAATACCACCTACAAACAAAGTTTTAAATTTAACCTTAATTTTTTAATATATTCCCAAATCTCTTGTGCCCAATAATTTCTTGTACAGTTTGAAACTATAGACGTTAAATAAAGTTGGTAAAATTTTTGTTTTTAAACAATATAGACACCAACGTTTTATTGATCTTCGTTTAAGAAAAAAACAGTTGATGGTTAAGGTTCTACTCAATTAGATTAAGATTGAGGTAATAGCGAGGTCAACCTAAATTTCAGTGTTATTCTGGCTTAGAATAATTAAACTTTTAAAAACAATTTAAAGGAAGGAATGTCTAATTATTATATTACTGATGTTGCAGAGAAACATTAAGTTAATATATAGGGTGTGGCGTATATAATCTATAAAAATTAAACTACAGGTTCCTAACGATATTTTTTGTAATAGAAAAGTCTTATACGAAAAAGTTCTATTTTTGCAGAGTTCGCAATCAAAACTACATCCGTAAGCATCTGTAGTTGTCAACTGCATGGAACAAAATGAAATAAAACTTATTATTTCTAGAGAAAATGTTGAAATTGATCCCCATTAGCGCGGATACAGGCATGGCACCGACGCACCCAATTTTGGCGAATATTTTCCCAAATTCCAGGTATTTCCCTAATTGTGTCAGCAGCTTCAAGTATACGGTTTCGCAATTCCACCGTAGCAATTGGAGTATTGTAAACCAATGAGTTCAAATGACTCCAAAGATAAAAGTCCATTGGAGTTAGATCGGGCGACCGAGGTGGCCACGGCACAGGACCAAAGCGTCCAATCCATCGCTGAGGAAACATTTCATTCAAAAGTGTCGTCACGTCTCGAGTACTGTGTGGAGGAGCCCCATCTTGAAGATAAAACATGCGTGCCCGAACTTGTAATGCCACATCGTCCAATAATTCAGGCAACCGGTTCTCCAAAAAGTCAGCATCAGTCCATTTAGTCGTCCTCCAAAGAAATGGGGACCCACAAGTACATCGCCTATTATGCCAGCCCAAACATTTACCGAAATCCGATGTTGAAAATGAGTTTCTCTAATCGCGTGAGGATTTTCATCGGCTCATATGTGCATATTATGGAAATTTACTTCATCACGGGTAAATGTCGCCTCATCTGTTGCACGTACATAAGCAGGAAAGTGTACTTGATTGGCACATTGCCGTAAAAACCATCTGCAAAAACGCATTCGTTTATCACAATTCGGGGGTAAAATCTGTGAACTGATTGCAGATGATAGGGGTGCAACAGCTGACGCATTAAGATGCGATGTACGGTACGAGATGAAGTTCTTACTTGCTGTGCGAGTCGTCGAATACTAATTGTGGGGTCTTTGTCAAGATTTTTCAACACTGCATCTTCAACATTCACTTGCTGACCACGCCCTTCTCCTCGAGGAATAACACTTCCCGTATCTCGCAGCCGCTGAACGCACTGTAGAATTGTATTTGCACATGGGGGGTGACGTTGTGGCCATCGTTCCCGGTACAACCTAGTCGCCACGAGCGCATTTTCTCCGGCTGCACCATACACTAACACCATATCGACACGTTCGGAAATAGTAAATGCATTGTTTTCTCGGTTCATTGTAAAACTAGTTTGTGCACAAACTAAAAATTAAGCAAAGTAAGAAATAAGAATCTCGTTTTCAATGTAATCGGCACGCTATTCTTATTTTTTACTTCTTTATAAAAATTACACTGTCACTATCGTGGAATTACAAAAATAAAAACTTTTGTCTGGAATCTTTCACTTTTGATGGGTCGATGGACGATGCTGAATATTTAATAATTAGTGAATAATGAATTCAATAACGTATTCAAAATCAGTTGCTTGCACAAATTTTTTGACAATGTAACCTAACCTTCTTTTAGTATTACTAGTATTAGATTATACCGACTTAAATTATAAGGTTGCATCTTGGGTCGCATAAAAACATTTCAAACTTTTTAATAAATAACACAGGGTCGGCCTTCATTTTCGTTGAATAAATGAACTTTAATTTACAAAAAAAAAAACGCGAAGATAGAACTCTTTCGAATAAGAGTTTTCTATTACAAATATCATCAGGAAGCTGTAGTTTAATTTTTATAGATTATACACACCACACTCTGTATTTACAACTTAGAAACCTTGAAGTTTAAGTACTTTCCATCAATCTGTCAGTTGGTAAGCTTCTTGACCTAATTGCCTCCATTTTCACGTACCGATTTCGATGCACTCTTCGTATACACTGTGTTTCGTTTATTTGTTCTACAGAACTATTTTACTTCGTACAAAGTAGTTTATCGTATGTATATCTAAAAACTCTTCGTTATTGAAATGAAAAGAAACGCTTTTAGTCCGTTTTTTAGTAAATAAAGTAGAACATTGTTAAAAGTTGTCAGGCAATGTTTTTTGTCCCATGTTTACTCAAATTACGTACCCCAGACATGTTTTAAAATAATAGTGGAACCCGACATCAGAACTTCTACCCTGCAAATGGAATTTACAAGAAATCGCTAGACTTCGCATCCCGCAACTAGAATATTTATCGAAACGTCGATACAAGCTTACGGCTGGGACCATCCTTTAACTTTTGAATTGGCCTCGTGTGACAGGTCGTAATGTCGTAGTCCTAAGGCCAATTAAATATAATAAGGACACGGATTTATTCCCCATGAAATTCAATGAGGGGGATGATATAAGACGTGTGATGAGGCGTTATATACTCACAGTGTACAATGTTGACATTGTAATTCGTAAATAATATCAAGAACAAAAACAAAATATTTATTTTTGATTTTATGTTGCGAATTTGTATTCAAGAATGGAAATGAGAGTTTAAAAAAAAAGATTAATGAATATTTCATAAAAAAATGTCATTACGAGGATGAACATTAAACAAAAAGAATACTTATATATATATATA